>NW_017307054.1:176370-181478 GCF_000935625.1 Nanorana parkeri | reverse complement strand
CACGCCCTACCTCTCCCCCCCGCTCTCATCCATCCATGGACCCTTGGGCTTTTAGATTACTTTTTTCTAAATAAACATGGCAGAACTCCAGTCAAATGTGAAATAATAATAGAAATGCTCACGTTCAGTCCATAGCTTTCCCCCACAGTACTTATTTTCCACCACTGGATGTCTTCAGCCTTTTGGGTAGAATGACGGTCAGAATCATTCAACTCGCTTTCTTAAAGCTTGGCTGTCATGGACCCACCCCCACCCTGTGACTGGACAGTGAAGAAGACACAGCACAGTGACGAGCTCATCTCTTTATCATTCTGCTTTCTCCTCCAATCAGCATACTCCTTATCATCACATGGAACAAATGGTGCTGCTGCTTCTTCTTTTTCCACTTTGAACTCTGTTATATGGGGGAATGCAGGATGCTGAATCTTGAGTTAATTTCAGGTATTTACACTGCTTGAATTAAAAATAAGACATTTAACTTTATCCATATCTTCAAAATAACAACAAAGGCACCTTTATAAATGTTTAGTAATGACAATCTACAAACACATACATATAGATAATTGCTGCCATTTAATTTTTGCTTACCTTTTATTTCTTTTCATCTCCATTCGTCTCACAGTGTCCATTTTTACTAAGGGTGGGTTACCATATCTCCCTTTACTTCCTGGAGCTCTGACACATGTGACTAGGACATGTGACCATGCACATCATCTCAGGGGAGGAAAATGCCTTTCCCTGAGGTCTCATGAGATTGCAGATGAGATTTCTCAGCCATGCACTGCTGATGTAACCTTCCCAGGATGCAACACTTGGTCACATATTACATTATTTGTGCCAAAATGGATCAGGAAGTGGAAAAAATAATTTGTAAGCAAAATAAAAATGTTTGTTTAACTAATGAATGTAAGATGATTTCATAACAGCGTGCAGAGCTGTATGCTGATGTGATTTTTAGTCAAAGGGGGTAAAAGGTCCACTTTAATGAATCAAGAGCTGCATTGATTTGTGCTTTTATATCTGCCTGGCCCTGGAAGAGTTAGCCAGAGTAGCATGGGTCTCCATTCAAGGGTCTATCATAAAGCCATTAGCACCGCTATGGTAATAGATACTGTTGGAGGGTTTGGGGACTTTACATGAGCTGGTTAATAGAATTAGTATTGGAACTTGGAGGGATCAATTTGAGCAATTTTAGCCCAGGGGCCCATAGGCCTATTGGGTCTGGGATCAATAACTGTTTTTCTGTATAAGTGACCAAAGGTTAATAGATGTATTTACTCTGTATTTTCCTTGACCTTTACCAGCACTGACACTGCAATTATGTTATTTTTTTTATCATTTAAAGCTTCTTGTGGAAAATGTTGATTCTGAATTTGTAGTAATTAAAATGATTCATTGCTATTCCAGCATTGCTTTTTTTTTTTTTTACAAATGTATTACTATTTGTCACTGATCCTGTCACATTATACAACAATGTTATCTAAAAATCCAAACTGCTTCCGAGATTCTGACATCAGACAGCAAAAAGAAGGTCAGACATTGGACACATGTTGAATATATCATCTGATGGAAGCAGAATTCACTTGTAAAATACTTTTCTGAACTTTTAGTTGACTAGTTTCATTTAACATCTTACAACCAACTCGAAAATGGAAAATGACTCATCGCTTCACTTTGTGAAATGTTTAAAGCTAAACTATAGACTGATTATTAAATACACAGTTGAAGTATATATACAGGGCTCAAAATTTCCACTCGCCCCCTCGCAATTGTCGAGTGAAAATTGCGTGGGGGCGAGTGGAAATTTTGAGCCCTGATATATATACTATATATATATATATAGTATATATATCAGGGCTCAAAATTTCCACTCGCCCCCACGCAATTTTCACTCGACAATTGCGAGGGGGCGAGTGGAAATTTTGAGCCCTGATATATATACTATATATATATATATAGTATATATATCAGGGCTCAAAATTTCCACTCGCCCCCACGCAATTTTCACTCGACAATTGCGAGGGGGCGAGTGGAAATTTTGAGCCCTGATATATATACTATATATATATATATAGTATATATATCAGGGCTCAAAATTTCCACTCGCCCCCACGCAATTTTCACTCGACAATTGCGAGGGGGCGAGTGGAAATTTTGAGCCCTGATATATATACTATATATATATATATAGTATATATATCAGGGCTCAAAATTTCCACTCGCCCCCACGCAATTTTCACTCGACAATTGCGAGGGGGCGAGTGGAAATTTTGAGCCCTGATATATATACTATATATATATATATAGTATATATATCAGGGCTCAAAATTTCCACTCGCCCCCACGCAATTTTCACTCGACAATTGCGAGGGGGCGAGTGGAAATTTTGAGCCCTGATATATATACTATATATATATATATAGTATATATATCAGGGCTCAAAATTTCCACTCGCCCCCACGCAATTTTCACTCGACAATTGCGAGGGGGCGAGTGGAAATTTTGAGCCCTGATATATATACTATATATATATATATAGTATATATATCAGGGCTCAAAATTTCCACTCGCCCCCACGCAATTTTCACTCGACAATTGCGAGGGGGCGAGTGGAAATTTTGAGCCCTGATATATATACTATATATATATATATAGTATATATATCAGGGCTCAAAATTTCCACTCGCCCCCACGCAATTTTCACTCGACAATTGCGAGGGGGCGAGTGGAAATTTTGAGCCCTGATATATATACTATATATATATATATAGTATATATATCAGGGCTCAAAATTTCCACTCGCCCCCACGCAATTTTCACTCGACAATTGCGAGGGGGCGAGTGGAAATTTTGAGCCCTGATATATATACTATATATATATATATAGTATATATATCAGGGCTCAAAATTTCCACTCGCCCCCACGCAATTTTCACTCGACAATTGCGAGGGGGCGAGTGGAAATTTTGAGCCCTGATATATATACTATATATATATATATAGTATATATATCAGGGCTCAAAATTTCCACTCGCCCCCACGCAATTTTCACTCGACAATTGCGAGGGGGCGAGTGGAAATTTTGAGCCCTGATATATATACTATATATATATATATAGTATATATATCAGGGCTCAAAATTTCCACTCGCCCCCACGCAATTTTCACTCGACAATTGCGAGGGGGCGAGTGGAAATTTTGAGCCCTGATATATATACTATATATATATATATAGTATATATATCAGGGCTCAAAATTTCCACTCGCCCCCACGCAATTTTCACTCGACAATTGCGAGGGGGCGAGTGGAAATTTTGAGCCCTGATATATATACTATATATATATATATAGTATATATATCAGGGCTCAAAATTTCCACTCGCCCCCACGCAATTTTCACTCGACAATTGCGAGGGGGCGAGTGGAAATTTTGAGCCCTGATATATATACTATATATATATATATAGTATATATATCAGGGCTCAAAATTTCCACTCGCCCCCACGCAATTTTCACTCGACAATTGCGAGGGGGCGAGTGGAAATTTTGAGCCCTGATATATATACTATATATATATATATAGTATATATATCAGGGCTCAAAATTTCCACTCGCCCCCACGCAATTTTCACTCGACAATTGCGAGGGGGCGAGTGGAAATTTTGAGCCCTGATATATATACTATATATATATATATAGTATATATATCAGGGCTCAAAATTTCCACTCGCCCCCACGCAATTTTCACTCGACAATTGCGAGGGGGCGAGTGGAAATTTTGAGCCCTGATATATATACTATATATATATATATAGTATATATATCAGGGCTCAAAATTTCCACTCGCCCCCACGCAATTTTCACTCGACAATTGCGAGGGGGCGAGTGGAAATTTTGAGCCCTGATATATATACTATATATATATATAAATTATTTTAACTGCCAATATATTTATAATGCTGTGCAGCTGTTCTTGTGATGTAGGCACCCCTTCATGACCTACAGGACCACATCAAGGCAAAAGATGTGAAGCTTGCCCCATCCATTCCTGTAAATTGGGCCATACTCCTATGGATAGCTCTATAAAGATTCATACAGGTAAGTTGTGGTCAATGGAGTCAGAAAATGCACAAGAATGCATCCATGAGCATTCATGTTCTGCACCCACAAGCACACTGCATGCCTCCCAACCTTCTGAGATGACGAAGAGAGACACCTTCCAGTACAATGTATTTAAAACTGAAACCAAAACTTTTTTATTTTGAGGTAGATTAGAACATTGTTTTTTTTTAATCAGGTTTTGATGTCCCCATTGGAGATTCATCCTCTCTATTTGTTTTATATAGTGATAGTTATCACTAAAAGTAAAAGGAAATCATCAATTTTGGGTAGTCACCAGAACAGAGGGGAAATCATCCATTTTTTAATCATTACTTTTCCTTTAAACTGGCTTTTCAGAATAGCAAAGAAGATAAGGTATATCAGACCAAAAAGAGGGACAGCTGAGGAGGAAAGAGGGACAGAGGGACTTAGATCCAAAAGAGGGACAATTGGGAGATGTCTTTTTAATGCATTATCAGTAGATTAGACAGGTGCTAAGAAATCTTGCACTTTAAAACATCCTAATGTATTTCTATTAAACCATGGAGAGCCCTTTACAAAGGAGTCTCTGTGATAATTTGCAGCTAGGCAACAAAAAAAAAGAAGCTGTAAATTGTAAGAACGTAGACTTGGAGCAAAGCACTCTTCACAGCTGAAAGGGTTAAGACGTTCTAAAAGATTTCAGCTGGAAAGGAGCAATATTTGGCAGTCATCCTGTTTGTTATCTAAGATGTTCAGCCCGCTTATTGAAAAATTGCTGAAAGGTTCACCCATCACTTAATGGCCAATAAAAAGTTTTATAATTAAAGAATTGTGTTATAGAAGCCAAGTGGAACTTTATTTGAGCGAGTGAATACAATAGTTAACGAGGATGGTGCACACCATAGTTTATTTCTATTAAAGAAAGGAGTTTTAACACTTACTTTCATTTACTTTCATCTCCTGCTAGCAGAAGTGTGCAAGCCTGTTGAATGGGGGGGGGGGGATACCACTCCACAAAACAATAT
>NW_017307054.1:171742-176311 GCF_000935625.1 Nanorana parkeri | reverse complement strand
AATAGACATGATCGTTAAAGTGGGGGGGGGGTTAACAACTCTAAATAACATATTTATCAAGTGGTAAATGATTGGTCTGTTTATCATTTGCCCCTGACCCCCATACAAAGATTAGCTGCATTTGAAGAACAGATTTGCCATTCATGACAAGGGTATTTCAGAGGTGGCCTGTCTAAACCAAAACCCCGCCTTTTAGCTTGCTTGAAATCCCCCACTGTTTACCCAATTTCCCTTAAAAATTCACATTAGACTTGTATGGAGTTCAAAAGGCCACAGCAGCCACTTGTTTAATTAAAAATAAAAATTAAATACATAAATAACTAAATACTAAAAAAAAATACAACTATATAATTAAACAACTGGTTTTCAGGTCCTTGAAGGCACATAACGTAACAAAAAGCCAACCATAACCTGCGTCTGTGGCTTCAGATAACTAACGATGGGCCCCCAGCCACAACACCACCACCGCCTAGGGGACAATATCTGTTGACTGCAAACACTTTCAGCCCAAAACTACCACCACTTAAAGGACATCACACCTAGGATGGGTCCACAACCTTTATTCCAATAAACCAGCTATCCAGACCACCTTCAAGGACCCCAAACTGCCAAAATCACTGCCGTGACAAGAGACACAAGGATCCAGTACCAGGATGAAAACATTGGGGGGTGGGAGGGAAAAACTCCTGGCCGTCTGCAAATTCTTCAACAGGAAACTTCCTCCACCTCCACAAGGACCACACTTTAGGAAGTCTAACCCTACCAAAGCTTGTCCAATCTGGTAATTGACCCCTCCACAAATAGTAAACAAGTAATATCCAATATGCATCCAAAAAGGGAGGCACATGCAGGACTTGAAAAGGACCAAAGGTTGCAAAACAAGCTTCTTTTTTTGGGACACAAACAGTGGCTCCTTTTCAAGTACTGCATGTACCTCTCTTTTTGGATGCATTATATATACAGTGTATCCTACATCTCAAAGGAGTGGGTACTTTTTTTTAGATTGTATTACACAGACAAGAAAAGAAGCTTAGTGCAAAACTCACTTTAATCTGGAGCTGTCCCTTGCAGTACTTCCTTTCTACCAAGATGCTCTCAATCAGCATCAATTAACCCGAAAGACTAAGAACATAGTCTAAAATCTGGGCATAATAGCTCACCATGACACCCTATATTGAAAATGTATTGATATGGAGAGATCTCTGCATAAACAAAGGACTGCCTACTGCCAGGAAAAGACTAAAGCGGATACATGACAAAGTGACACATGACTGGGCTAAAGACTTCTGAGCTCAGAGTTGGCCCTTCTAAATAAGAAGACGGAAGGAAGATATTAACTAGAGGCATTATTATAGGCATAGCAAACCATGTATGTGTTTTGGGGCCCGGGTGCACGGGCACCCAGCACTGCCTGGCTTTACATTGATTAATGTATCTAGCAATAGAAATTAGTAAATGCATCTGGTACAAATTAACATGAACAGAGATTTGGAACCTTTAGATAGCTGCTACAAAAGCAATATGTGTCTGTTCTCTGTAGTTCTGGAATTCTGCAAATTAAAAGTACAGAAATAGTGTTCTTGAGATTAATATTAGGACTGTAATTAAGTGTAATGGGCAATTAATGGCCCCTCCTTCCTCTCGATTCTTTATTTCATGACCCATCTACAGCCAGCTTTACTGTCTTGATAAAATAATAATACATAATATTAAAGGAGAACTATGGAGTTAGTGTTTTTTCCCATAGTTCTCCTAAGGGTCACGGGAGGACATAAACTAGCATACTCCCGTGACCCAAAGCTCAGTATATCGCAAGCTACACTTCGCAGTATACTGAGACCGCCACAGCCGGGATGGATCCCAACATTACTGTCAAGATCCACACAACTGCGTGAGTGACAGCTGGCTCTGCCTATATAGAGGCAGAGCCAGCTGTACCCACCCCCTCCCCGTCCGTTCCGCCAGTCAACGCTGCAGGATCGGACAGGGGAGGGGGGGAATCCATGCAGGGAGCCGTGAGTGACATTCACGGCTTTCTGCAGGGACATGATCAAGAAGTGAGCGAGCGACAGTATGCATTCGCTCACTTTGCGATCTATTGAGCCGACGCGTGACAGTTTCATTGTCACACGTCGGCTCAGACTATGAGGCTGAGCGAAAATCACTCACCTCATAGTTCTCCTTTAATGATAAAACATATCTGATTTTTCACAACAGCAATTTTTGTAAGTGTCCTTTCCTAGATCTTGATGTACTTTGAAACATTTGTGTCTTTAAATCAACATTTGAACCCTCAAAGCCAAACTCCAGCCAAACCCTACTTTTAGCTTTTGATAGAGTGAAGAATGGTTAGAACTTCTGCCAGGTTTTAATTGTGGTCTGGTTCCCCTTTCTGGGAAAGTTCTAATCCTCTGCTAAAAATGTTTTAATTGCTGTTTGTTGTAGAAGTTGTCTCTAAGCCTATGCCGGGTGACACTAGGCATTTTGGTTTAAAGAGACACTGGCGCTTTACCCATTCAGGTCACAGTGACAGTATCTCCTTAAAGCCACCCTCACCATGTTATATAGCCCAATTCAGAATTCTTAACTGCCTGCCTGCTGCAGGAGTCCACCCCATGTAAACTCCAGTGTTAGATGGTGTCAGAGCTTACCCAAGTAGACGTTACTATCCCACCACCTGTGTTCCGGCCTGGTGTTTGCCAGCTAGGGAAGGTCGCATGCTCCCGCATACCAAGAAACCTATTATTTTAGAGTAACGAAGTGATGGCTCCAAATGAGCGGGAAGGCATGGAAACTTTATACATCAATAAGTATACTTTGTTTGGAGGTGGGCTATTGTGAGACACTGTCACTTTTACTTGAATTGGTAAAGTGGTAATTTATAGTTAAATTAGTGTAAAGACTGAAGTAAAGAAAAGTGGAGTTGTTGTGCTATCCAACCAAGAGGATTTTTTGTTTTCATATTTAAAGTGCAAGATTCAAAATTAAATCTATAATGTGATTAGTGGTTGTGAACAACACACGTTTTTCTTTGCATTTATTCCTTGTAAATCAGAATCCACATGGCTTACCTCCTTCTTTGCAATAGCAGAACTTCAGCACAGTGGCATCTTCATTTGGGTCAGTAGTTCAATGACACCTTTAAGTCCTAGTAGTAGTTCTTTTGAGTAGCTAACAAGAATAAAAATCTTTTGTTTAACTAGAGGTTAAGTAATCTGTAACTTAAATATTATATCTTCTGACATGTCGTTCCAATTCATCTTCACTTGCTTGTACCCCCATGTGCAGGTTCCTGTGGTCAGCACATCTTCAACTCAACGTCAGTGAGGTAAGGGCCAATTAAGAAAACAGAAGTTAGAGGGATGAAGGGAAAAGGTGAGGCTGCTTTGAGGAACACAGAGTGAAACAAACCATCTCGGAAGAAGAGCTGTGTCTGGCAGGATTTGTGATTCTCCCGAGTCCCAGTGTCCATTTTCATACCGATGAAATGTCAGATGTGAAAACGATGTAGACTTTTACCTTGCAGTCATTAGGACATAGTTTAACTCTTAACTATCTGGTGGCACAGAGCCTAATAGAGGACATATGCAGAGACACTGAAGTATTCATAAGAAAGTCTACATTACAATTTAGTGCACATGATTTAGGTAATTGGACAAATCTTCTGAATTTTCCAAAAAGCCCAAAAAGAGATACATAGCTTCCAACATTTGCATTTAATTTTTATAGTGACTCCACTAAAAACAGAAACATATCCCCTTTTCTGTGCAATCAGTGTGCAATGTGTGATCAAATTTTTCTAAGCAAGGATGTTGTTCTTGCCTATCACCTCAAACTGTTAGAAAGACATGGAGCCCAAGGAAAAGAAGGAATGGGCGTAAGGTCAACATGACAGGGGGGAGAAGGGGAGCCAGAGGAATAAAGGGTTAAAAAAATTACAGGAAACTGGTAGAAGGGGTGGCTTACCGGTATGAAGGAGGACCTTAGAGGGGTGGGATTTCAGGAGGATGGCCGGTCGGCGAAAGGGGGTGTGTTGGCAGTTTAACGAGGGCGCCTGCAAGTTCGGTGGCTCCTGCCGTTTTAAACACGAGTGCTCGGGTTGCGGGGGTTCCCACCCTTCTTCCCGATGCTTCCGACAAGCAAAAGGTCGTTCCGGCGATTCTTCGGAAAGAGGGAGGACGCCGGTGATGGTGGAAAGGAGGATGCCTTGAGGGGGTACAGAAAGGGCCGCCAGGTTTCTGACAAACGGCGCCCGGTGTCATTTGAATTATTGGCTGCGGTGGGTTGGCAATTGCAGTCGATCTGCGTGTCGCCGTACGAGGTATTGGTCTTTCGGGCGGCGTTTGTCATTGCGTTTTTTGGGGCTATGCATATTGGGGAGTTGGTCAGCCCATCCAAGACGCGGGGGGCGGTTTGCAGCGCAAGGACGTTTGCGTTTCGGACGTGGCGGTGACTCTTCTGATACGGCGGTCCAAGACCGACCAGCGGGGTCGGGGGCTGCGGGTGGAACTTTTTCGGGGTGCTGATCCAACCTTATGCCCGATTAGGGCCTTGCAAAGTTTTTTGGGG
>NW_017307054.1:158704-171209 GCF_000935625.1 Nanorana parkeri | reverse complement strand
CTTTTATTTTTGCGGTGCATATCCCGGGTGCTGTTAATCTGCTGGCTGATGCTTTGTCTCGATTTCAGTGGGTCGAGTTTCGGAGATTGGCGCCGGCGGCAGAACTTCGGGGGGTTCCTTGTCCAGCGTGGTTGTGGAGGATTGCGCTGGAGTCCTCGCTGCCCTCATACGGAACTCAGTGAGTGTTGCCATGTGGACGGCTTACTCCAAGGTTTGGCAGGAATGGTGGGGTTTTCTGGATTCGGTAGGTGGAGCAAGGGCGGATGGAGATTATACCTCTGAGGTGTTGTTTTTTCTTTGTCATCTTTTTCTCACAGGGGTGTTGGTGTCGGCGGTGGATCGCAAAATGGCGGGGCTCGCCTTTCTGTTTCGCCTTCTGGGTCTAGTGGACGTCACAAAATGTTTCTTGGTTCGTCAGGCCTTGAGGGGGTACAGAAAGGGCCGCCAGGTTTCTGACAAACGGCGCCCGGTGTCATTTGAATTATTGGCTGCGGTGGGTTGGCAATTGCAGTCGATCTGCGTGTCGCCGTACGAGGTATTGGTCTTTCGGGCGGCGTTTGTCATTGCGTTTTTTGGGGCTATGCATATTGGGGAGTTGGTCAGCCCATCCAAGACGCGGGGGGCGGTTTGCAGCGCAAGGACGTTTGCGTTTCGGACGTGGCGGTGACTCTTCTGATACGGCGGTCCAAGACCGACCAGCGGGGTCGAAGGGCTGCGGGTAGAACTTTTTTGGGGTGCTGATCTGACCTTATGCCCGATTAGGGCCTTGCAAAGTTTTTTCGGGGTGCGCCCAGATGCGGACGGCCCCCTGCTGATCCATAGGGATGGATTGGTGCTGTCAAGATATCAATTTGTTTCTGTTTTTCGGCGGTGCCTATAGTGTCTGCGGTTAACGGATATTGGTCCCCGAGGCGGTGGTTTGCGGCTGGGGGCCCCATTAGTAGTATCTTAAGCCGCAGATACAGGTATGGGACGGCATTCTGGTTAGTTGAAGCGCCTTCAGGGATTCGGAAACCTGGGTTTAAACTGGATAACTGGGTTAATTGTTTACAAGTATATAGATATATATATATTGGAGTATTTTTCTATTCAAGTTTGTATTTATATTTTGATATTGTTATTAAAGATACAAATGGCTGCTGTGGCCTTTGGAAATCCATGCAAGTCTGGAGTGCCTTATTGGTAGAATGGTTGAGGGGTGAAGGCCCCAGTAGTAAGGGGTCCCTCTGAAAATACCCTAGTCATGTTCCTAAGCATATGCCCCACAGCTATCAGTGCCTGAAACATGAGATCGGTAAAGCACAGATGTGAGTTATAACATGGACTTTCAAAGATTTTCACTTGGAGTGGTTTTTGTATCAATCAGGCAAGCCATTTAGCTGTCTGGTAGAGTTGAAGTTCCTCATGTCAATATCCCATATCTCTTCTCATTCCACTTTGATTAAATAGCTCAAGACTGTTGGTTAAAGAATAATTATCCTTTTAAAGTACCTACAAATAACAGCACCTAAGAGTACCTAAGAATAACAGCACCCTCCTTCATCCTCCCCATTTTATACAGTATATATCTTGTGTATTCCTTAAATCAGCAGGCAAACCATTGATGGCTTATTTCTGTCCTCCTCCTTATCTAAAGTCCTTAAAAGAAAAGCTGTCTCCCTGCAGTCTTGCAAATAAAATAGATTTTCCAATAGGACCTCTGTAAAGCTTTTTCAGGCTTCTTAGCCCTCATCAGTGCAAGATATGCCTTTATTGGCTCTATGCTGCAGGGCTTGTGACCTTGGTTTTACTTTTCTCCTGCACTCACATGCCCTACACCTTAGAGCCAGTAAAGCAATATCCAGCACTGATGAGGGCTAAAAAGCCTGAAACAGCTGTATGCAAGTTAGTTACACTGGCTTTGCAAAATTATGGCTTTATCTGTGCTACACACCACCGGTTTTGGATGCACAGATGGCTACAAGGGGCAAAAAGGAAAGATCTGCATGACTTGGATCGGAGACCCACACCAGCTGAAAAGTACAGTATGGAAGAAGATAATTGGATTAAGAGGCATCATTTAAAGTAAGTCCCTACTTCAGAATTGGGAAGGGGGAAAAAAAAGTTTGACTTTAACGTCACTTTAAAGCTAATACTTCAGTGTGCTAATTATTATTTAAAGAGAGCAGGCTATAACTGAGGACCCCATAGTGCTTTTTCGCTTTCTAATTTTAGTATAATTGAATTGTGTGCCACATCTCCCCTCTCCCATAACAGACAATAAACAATAACTGAAAAATAAACCACACGTGGGCAAATTATCCTTAGCATGAGTCATTTAGAGTCATTCGCTGTTGCCAAAATTGTAAGATTTTTAAGAGAATATTATTTTCAGAAACAGTTGCTTTCTTCTGCTTTCTAGTTTAAGGTACAATATGGACACCAGATTGAGAAAGAGTTATTCGTGTTTACGATGATCCTAAAATAATTGTGATCTATAGAGAATGGTGTGTCTTTTGAAGCCTTTAGTCTCTACACACAGGGATAGAACACATAAATGACTGGTAAGCAGCACAACAATGTATTGTGTAATCTAAGTTGCTATCACGACTTGCCACCTTTGGTGCATTACGTCAAGTAGGAGATTAGTTCATACGTCTGTACATTATTTTGTGAGGCTGATTCATCAAATCCTTTGTTCTTCATTAGCCTTGCAAGAAGCTTGCAAGAGCTGTACAGCAATAATTTAATGTGCTTCTCACGCATTATTTTTGTCCATGGTAAACCTATTTAATAATTCATGTAAATACAGTTATTAAAGTCTAAGATTACAAAAGGATATATTTTACTACAACTGCAGTCTAGGAATATACAATACACAATAGGCTTGTATACTTGATAAATATGTAGCCATGGGCTGAGAGGTTTAACTATTAAAAAAAAACAAAGATCAGAAGCACTGACTAAAGTGAAGCTTTAGTCAAAATGAATTTTCCAGCTTTGGGTTAGGTAGAGAAGAGTTAGAAATAGGGATGAGCTCAGGTTCGGACTGATCCCGGGTCTCAAACTAAGCTCCTCCGAACCTGGTAGCTACATATGACCACCCGCCCAGTCAGCATTCTTGTGCTGACTGGGCGGGTGGTGCTTGTGCTAATTTAATTGTGGCCATTTAAGGTAAATGATGCCACTTCATCCCGCCCCTTTGCCTACCTGTAGCTGTGGGTGGGGAATTCCCCAGCCACAGCTGATTGGGTGGCAGTGGAAGGAGCTTCCTTCCATGTTCGGAGAAGCTCAGGTTCAGATCGGGTTCATCAAAACCTGAGCTCATCCCTAGTTAGAATCTCTGACTGTTTTTATTGAAGTCTGTATCCTCATTGTGGCAATTCACTCTTATTTTCTGTGTTGGTGATGTGGGGTAACCCTAAATGTTACAGTTGTCTCTGCAACAGGAGTTGAGTGGAAGATTTCCAGTAAGGGAATATCTGTTTTGGTTACAACTGTCAAAGGTAGAATTTCTCAATAAAGGGAGTAATTCTCTCACTTCCTGTTGTGCCTTTGGGATAGAACGTGAAGGAAATCTCCCCAATGAGGACACAGGCAGCAATAAAAATCAGACAATGGTGCAAAAGAAAAGACTAAAAATAGTTTTGGCCGGTGTTAAACTTTAAATATATTTAGCATGCAGAGACTTCAGGGAGATTGAGACTTTTCTTGCTAAAATAAGAGGAAGAAGTAACTATGGCTGAGGAGGGACAGAGTTGCAACCTAGTGGTAAGATCTCAAAGGTATACAGAGTAAAAGATATAAGAAGCAAGTGGGTGGTTCTGCACCTATTCATAGCCAAAATATTGGGTGGACTTACCCTTTTTTTCCCAGGTAGTAAAGATGAGCCCTGCTTGATCCTTTTCAGCAGAGATGAACTGATGAAAATGTCAGCCAGCCAGATTGCAAGTGAACCCAACACAATTCTTATAGGAAGAGATTGCCACCTAATAGCTTAAAAAATTTAGTTAATTGTATAATCTCTGCTTGTGCATGAATATCTGAAAAATATGTGATTAAGCTGCTGCTCCACAACCTTTAATATTCCCTATCAACAGGTAGCTACTCAGAAACAAAGAGAAACCCAATCAATGAGCAAGTTGTGTGGTAGAAAGGGATTCAATTTCTTGTTTTCTCATTAGATCGATTAAAGTAGACTTTACCTCCCGTTTACTAAAATCGCACCAGCATGCAGCTCTGCATGCTGATATAATATAATCTTACAATCATTAGTTAAACAAACATATTTTGCTTTAACTTACAATTACTTTTTATATCGATTTCTGGTTGAGTGAGACAATGGTGATGTAGCCCTGGCCTCACAGATGCATCCTGGTAAGGCTATATTACCAGTGCCATCCTGGAAAATCTCATCTGTAAAAAATCTCCCGAGATCTTGGGGGAAAGGCATTTTTTTTTCCTCACAGATGATGTGCACTCTCACATATTTCAGGAGACAGACCCAGAGTTCCAGGAAGTAAAGGTAGATGGAATAATCTGCCCTTGGTGAGAATGCCCACTGTAAGAAGAATGGGGAGGAAAAGAAAAATAAAGTATGGAAAGAATAAAACATGTACAATTAACTATAGGTATCTTTTTGTGGATTGCCATTACTAAACATTTCTAAAGGTGCCTTTATTGTCGTTCTAAAGGTAAGGGTGAAGTTCCCTCATAAAGGGGTATTTGTTCACGAAGCCTTAAGCATCTTTTTGCCACATGAGGGCACATTTACACCAGAACGCATGCGTTAATGGGAGTTGCATTGATATGTGCTTTTAGTTTTCAAAGATTCCTTTTTATTTGATTTTTTTTTAAGTTCAATGCATCCAAAAAGCAGCATGCTAGAATGTTATTTAATGCAGAGTAATGCAAAGTGTAGGTGTAAACATGCTTTATTAAAAAGAATGGCTTTCCCCTTGTCAATGTATTTAATCTGCACTGGAATATGTTGCAAAATGCATGACTCCACATCTGGTGTAAACTAGTCTCAATAAAATTAAATATTTTGTCCATTTTAATAAAAATGTTATCATTTAAAAAATCCTTGTCAATATTTCTAGTGATCACATCATGTGTTGACTAGCCTCAATAAGATAACATCCATTGATAAATCTGGGCTTATTTACAAAGCACTGGATGTGACTTTCACCAAACATTCACAGGTAGTTAAAGTGACACTAAACTCAGGAGTTAAGTCTTAAAAATGCAATCAAGTACCTTAACTATTAAAAGAAATGTTGCTCATTTATGTATCACTCGTCTGTAGATCCTAAAATCATCTCTAAATTCATGCTGACACTGTCCTTCCTTCTGGAGGGTGGCCACTTTTGTCCCCCATGGTTCCTGTGTGTGCTGTAAAGTAGCCACCGCTCCATGCTCGCTCCCATGATGGACTACAATCTTATGTTTAGTTCACTAGTTTGTATTGAGATTGTAGTCCATCATGGAGATGATTTGGGGATCTGTCACAGGAGGCGGAGCAGGGCAGTGCAGGAGGAGAGCTCAGCCTCCTGTAACAGCACTGCAAGCTGGCTCCGCCCCCACACCACTCTCCTAATCAGTCACAGGAGGCTGCTCACAGCGCTCTCCTCCCCTGCACCGCTCAGCATCCTGTGACAGTTTGTCTCCTCCCCGAAGGGACACAGAGCAGCACCCAGCGGGGAGGAGAGAAAGCAGGGATGCACCGCTATTTCGGCATTTTGCCAAAAGTGCCATTTTCGGCCGAAATTTTGGTGCATCCCTACTTATAAGGAACATTCACCTGCACTGAATATATGGTATATGTCACATTCCCTGATTTATGAGAATACCGCTAAGTGATCAACTGGTCATTATACTTTTGTACCTTTTTGTTTTTCTTCATACTTTTTACAGTTAAAGGGATCTGTCAGAATTTCTGTTACCTGTTCGGGAAAAAGCACAGCTTCAATAGGTTGGGTAATGGTAGCTTTCATTCCTTGATGGGCACCTTAGCTGTGTAGGTAACAGCTGTCTTTACAGGATCCTTTTAAAGACCAAATCACTCCACATTGTATTGTGTTTTATGCATATTCCCACTCCAGATACTGCTTTGAGAAAGAGTTACTACTCACAAGTCAATTGGTAATGACACTATGTTCTGGTTTTTAATGGAATGTTTTCAAGTTTAATAAATACAGTTTAAAACCGTGATCCTTCCATAACATGTGATTTATGTAAGTTTAAAGTGCAGATTATTATTCTGTGTTAGCTGACACTTTATTTTTAAAAGGTGGCAACACAATGGCAGTTGGCAGCTCTATTGGATTGCTATACAAAAAGTTGTGTGTGTTTATAAAAATATGGGCCCCCACTACACAGCTGTCGTTTTCATTTCTCATAGTTTCTTGAAACCTGGAGGTTTAACAGCCCTTGTTCTTAAAATCCGTACAAAATAAATGAAATAGCTGGCAAGATTCCTGCATTTTTAGTATGACATTTTGTAGACAACCTGTTTACACGTTCTTTTAAGCGGAGGAAATTATGTTTTTATGCATTCAGCAGGGTGAACGTGTGATATCGTGTAAGGAGATAGTAAAGATGATAGTTGATAGATTATAGTTAAAGAGACACTAAACTCAGGAGTTTAATCTTAAAAATACATTCAAGTACCTGAATGCCACTTTGACATGTGCACCGATCCCCTACTGATCTGAGCAGTACGGATTGGATGTCACCGCTGTGACATCAATGTTCATTCAGTTTTTTTTCATGCATCGCAATTGAAACTGTTAGACCCCATGTCGGTCTATGGGGAGTCAGATGTGTCTGTTTACATCAAATTATCCCCAATCTGGTCTGTAAAAAAACAGGCTTTCTCTGATCGGTTTTTTTTTCCAGACCTGGTCAGAGTTGGGGGTAACCAAGTGTAAATGGACGCCCTTCCGTTTAGACCTGGCGGCCCATAGACTAACATTGGGTATCTGGTGGTGAACCTGATTGGACCACCCGTGTAAAGAGGGCCTAACTATTAATTATTGTGATTATCATAAATGCAGCTGCCAGACTCATTCACCTAACCAACAGTTCAGTGTCTGCAACCTCCCTCTGTCAATCCCTGCACTGGCTTCCACTATATCTCAAACCTTGTCTCAAAGTATCACCCTAACCGCCCGCTCCGCTCATCCCAAGACCTCCTGCTTTCCAGCTCCCCTGTCAACTCCTCCCATGCTCGCCTCCAGGACTTCTGTAGAGTTTCTCCCATCCTCTGGAACTCTTTACCCCAACCTGTCCGTCTGTCTCCCACCTTGACTGCCTTTAGGCGTTCCCTTAAGATTCATCTCTTCAGAGAAGCCTATCCCACCTCAAACTAACCGCTCAACCATCACGTTCTCAAACAACTCATCCCCACACAGCTACCTCCTCATGTATCAATTTCCCCTCCCTTTTAGATTGTAAGCCCTCAGGGGCAGGTGCCTCCTTACCATCTTGTCTTGAATTGTATTGTCATTGTAATGTCTTCCTTATATTGTAAAGCACTATACAAACTCTTGGCGTTATATAAATCCTGTATAATAATAATTCATAAAATGTAGATTATTTGTGTATCATCCGGCTGTAGATCCTAAAATCTCTTAATTTGCGCTGACACTGCCCTTCCTTCTGGAGGGGGGCTACTTTTGTTCTCCATGGTTCCTGTGTGTGTTGTAAATTAGCCACCTCTCCAAGCTCACTCCCGTGATAGACTACAATCTCATGTTTAGTTTGTATTGAGATTAAAGTTCATCATGGAGCAGTGGCTACTTTACAACACGCACAGGGACCATGGGGACAAAAGTATCCACCCTCCAGAAGGAAAGACAGTGTCAGCACCAATTCAGAGATGATTTGAGGATCTACAGCTGAATGATACACAAATAAGATACATTTTTTTAATAGTTAAGGTACTTGAATGTATTTTTAACCACTTGAAGTCCGTGTGTGTTAAACCCCCTTCCCATCCAGGCCATTTTTCAGTATTCAGCGCTGCAGTACTTTGACTGGCATTTATTCCGTCATGCAAAGCTGTACTGAAATGAATTTTATACAATTTTTTAGGGACAGATAGAGTGTTCTTTTGGTGGTATTTAATCACCAATGCAGGTTTTTATTTTATACTATATTAAGGAAAAATTACCGATATTTAAAAAAAAAAACAGTTTCCCCTATATTAAATGATAAAACATTAATTATTACCCAATTTTGTGCTAAAATATAAAAGACGGGGTCACGTCGGGTAAAAAGAAACCAAACATGTCAAGCCTTAAAATTGCATGCGCGCTCGAAACCTCAAAAAACAATAATACCCAAAATTGGCCATAGGCGACGCTTTAAAAGCTTTTACCGCTCATCAGTTTAGTGTTATCAGTGATTGATGGCCCTAAAATGATTTCTCTCACTGCGACGTTTGCGGCGATATGTAACGTGTGTAGCGCAATTGTCTTTTCCGCACGCTGGTGCAAAGGACGCATATTTATGTTTATATGTGCGTAAACGTGGGGGTGGAAGACTTAAACATTTTTTTTTTAATATGTGACTTTTATTTTTTTTTACTTTTTTTATTTATATATATATATTTTACACTTATTGTTATTGCTATTACAGAGGGGGATAACAATCCCCCTATATAATAGCACAGGTACACTGACAGGTCCTCTTTATGGAGACATTAGGGGTCCATAGGATCCCTAATGTCACCTGGGGACCCCAAAAGAAGCTGATGAAGCACAGATCTGCTTCATCAGCTTCTTTTCTCTGGCTATAGCAGCCAGATGACTGACAGGTGAATGGGGAAGTGATGTAATACACATCACTTCTGCATTCACAGCCTGGAGGGAAATCAGCAAGGAGATGGTCTCCCTCCCTCTTCCTCCTAATGCCCTCCCGAGCCAGTCCTGGGCCGCAGATGGGGCAGCGGATCCGGGGATTGAAGGTGAGGGGTCAGGAGGGGGGGCGGCAGCAGTCGAGGGATGGCACACAGCCAGCAGATATACACAATCGGCAGACTATAGAGCCGCCGATCGTGTATATGTTAAACAGCCGGTAATGGCTCTATGCATTGCACAGGTTTTTTCTGCCCTTGCACGCGCAAGCAGGAAAAAAATGCCTTCTGGAGACGGCAACCCGCCAAGGCAGCTGTGCCGTCCGTTCGTTTTTTTCAATGGGTGGATGCCAACTGGTTAAGATTTAACTCCTGAGTTTAGCATCCCTTTAAGATGCTCTACTTTGAATATTGGTTTAGATTATATGAACATTGAGGTGAGGTTTAGTAATGGTCTTCAAAGCCTTGTAGACCATGTATTGCATAAACTATAATTTATGGTTGATAGTTTTTGATCTTATACATGAAATATTATAAGTGTAAATGTACTCTGATCGTGTATGAAAATTAACTTTGTTTCTGCTTTATAATTCCAGTAAATAACTAAATGCCTAAAGAGGTCTTAATCAAGATCCTTTCCTCTGCTGGGGAGGTTATTTGTGATTACGTATGAACTTTCATCTACCTCAGATTCACTGCATTCATCTGCCCGTGACATTTGAAAGCCCACTGTGGTTGGTGGGAAGAAAGGAGACGCCACTACATATAAATCTGTCCTATATGAAAATCAAATTGCTACGAAAGGGCACAGAATTTACCAGAGCTTCTACTGTATATGTGAATGACAAAACTCACGTCTGAGTGAGCTGAGAGGGACTATCTTATAAGTTTATTTTCTAACTTAAAACACTTAAAGACTATATTAACAGAACAGAGAACATAGCAAGGTCTGTTAAATGTAATAGTGCAAATAACATTTACTGTATATTCGTGCTGTATGTAACCTGCAGATTAACATTGGTGAATGACAGATCAGATGTGGCTATAAAAGACCTTTAGTTGATCATAAATGCTTCTGCCAGACTCATCCGCCTTACCAACTGTTCAGTGTCTGTAACCCCTCTCTGCCAATCCCTGCACTGGCTTCCAATCACCCAAAGAATGAAATATTAACAACCACCTACAAAGCCATCCACAACTCTGCCACCAGCTACATCTTCAGCCTTGTCTTAAAGTATCAGCCAAACCACCCTCTCTGCTCTTCACTCTCGTTCCCTCATCAACTCCTCCCATACCCAATCTCCCTACACCAACCTGTCTGGTTATCCCCTTCTTTGTCTGCCTTAAGGTGATCCCTGAAAACTCATCTTTTCAGTGAAGCTTATCCCACCTCTACCCAGCAACTGAACTTTTTACTTTCTCAAACAACTCATCCTCAAACAGCTACCACCTTTTGTATCAATTGCCCCTACCTCTTAGATTGTAAGCTCTCATGAGCAGGACCATTGTAACCATCTTGTCCTGAATTGTATTGTAACTATACTGTCTTTCTTTATATTGCAAAGCTATGCACTCACTGTTAGCACTATATAAATCCTGTATAATAATAATGATAACCTGCCCTCCATACAGGTTCTGAATATTTGCAGAGCGTCAAAAGCACTGACATGCATTAATGGCAGAATGTTTTAAATGCGCAATATATTTAACAGCCAGTTCTATTAAGATTATCAAGATAGCACTGGGCATATCCAATGTTTTACCAGAGCTCTGCATGTAAATTGTTCTGATATACAGAGTGCCACTGGGAATCATTTTATATTGCTGACCATAAAATGTACAGTATAATGACAACAATTTCAATATTCTTCAAGTCCTATTGACCCCAGTACAGTGACTTAAACTATCATATAGAGAAAATGAGCAAGTAAAATGTTCTCTTTAAGATTAATCTAGCTTCATATTGAGTATAGCATATTATATGCACTATTATCTTTCCTATGCTATGTATGAGCTGCAAGAGCAGGGTCGCTGGGGCCAAATGTAAAGCTATATGCACATAAGCCACCGAATGTAAAAAACTGCCCAACATGCCTTGCCTTTATTAATGGGAATCATTTTACAATGTTACTTATTGTAAGTGTTATATATCAAATGAAAGCCTTTAGATTAAATAGGGAAATGTATATTTTTAACAGAAATGACTTAACAATGGACCTGCATGACTTGTAGTTGAATTACTCAAAGGTCATTACAGCTGATGCTATCTGAGATACACAAACTGTTCTCATACCAGCAATAAATGTCCAGATATTTTCTATATTGTGGAAAATAAACTTTGCTTTAATACATGCTGTACACCTGGGGTCCCAAACTCAATTCACCCAGGGGCCACTGGACAAATGTTCTCCTCCCATGGGGGCCGCTTGCCAAATTTCATACAATGTCACACTTCAAAATAAGATGTAACTATATACGGTACCATTGTTAATGTCTGTGTGTGTTTATATCATGTCAGTATATGTGTTTGTGATGGTTTCTTTGTATGCAATGTCAGTATATATATATATATATATATATTTTATGGTTTGTGTGTGTGCGTGTGTGTGTATTGTCAGGATTTCTGTGAGTGATGTGGGTATGTGTGTTAATGTTTCTGTGTGTGTCATATCAGTATGTATACATGTGTACTGTATATGTGTGCAGTGTCAGTATATGTGTGTGCCTTATCAGTATGTATACATGTGTATATGTGTGCAGTGTCAGTATATGTGTGTATCTTATCAGTATGTATACATGTGTATATGTGTGCAGTGTCAGTATATGTGTGTGTTTTTTTTCCCCAAAGGTTTTAATTTTTATCATAGAGGACCAACAGATTTGCACATTCACTCACACACAGAAATACACGCACACACAGAAATACACACATCCCCAAACACACAGAAATACACACATCCTCACACACACACAGAAATACACACACACACAGAAATACGCACGCACACACACACACACACACATACAGACACACACACAAACAGAAATATACATACTCACACACACACCTTTTTAAAATAAAAAACAAAAGAGTCCCTTCACCTGCTTACATTTGCAGGGAGGAGGCACATTGCCCGGGGATCCAGTGGTTGATTAGTACGGTCTGCTCCTTTGGCTGGCGCAGACCTTACTAATCCATTCTTTTGGCTGGCGCTGACTCAAACTGAGAACCAGCTCTGACAGAAACAGCTATGCAGTCTGCATCCAACAGAGATACAGATCATATACTGTAGCTGTTCTCCCAAGTCAGGTACGCGGTCCGTGACTATGTGCCTGACTTGTCAGCCGGCTGCAGGCTGCATGGTACTGGTTTGCGGGCTGGAATTGGTCCAAGGGCCGGTACTTTGAGACCCCTGCTATAGACGATCTGATGCTCATGATTCAATGATCATGACTCATGATCTGATCCTCTGATTCAATGACCTTGTTAAAGAAGGAGGAGAGAACTGTGGTGTCTTTTTCTCCTTACATCTTCAGAGTGCACAATCAAAGTTTTCCAGTCCAGCAGAAGGAGGTACCTCACCTCCTCTTCTGTTCCCAGATCCCTGCAGCTCATTGCTGTACCCCCCCCCCCCCCCCCCCCCCCCCCCCCCCCCGCGCCCAAAG
>NW_017307054.1:121061-158598 GCF_000935625.1 Nanorana parkeri | reverse complement strand
CCCCCCCTCCTCTCCAGAAGGCAGATGGAGACATGCAGGCTGTGTCTGTCACTCACAGTACAAAGTTCTAAGCTCAAGCTCCTGTAGGTAGTGCAGGAAGGCCAATCCCTGAATAATTAATATTTATGTGACTCAGCCAATCCCTGAAGAACTATCTTCAGAGGTATGACCTGGAAGATGATAAATGTTTGGGAGTACCTTTCCAGCACCCTCCCTCTCCTAGGGTTTCTCCATGGGAGAACATCCACTGTATGAGTAAGGTCTTCATGGGATGAAAGGCATTAGAGGGCAGAGCCAGTTTGAGGCTGAATTATCTGTTATAATAAGCTGTCATGAACAAGGATTTTTTGGTGTGCTATTGAAATTCTTCCTTTCCTATTGTGATGTGTACCCATGGCAGAAGGCTGCTCACTTGAATCAGGCTTCTGAGTGGTACACTAAGCAGGGGCATATTGTGATATGGGTTAGTAGCTATGCCTATGATTATTAATAAAGTTCATTTAAATAAAAAACCTATGTTCCACACCAGTGGGACAGGTGTGTTTGCTTGTCCTGCAGAGAGTTGATTAAAGTTCAATACACTATGTAGGATGGAGCCACAGGACATTAGAAACGAGCCAGCTATACAGGCACTAAAGTAGAAGTGGAAGCATAGACTTGCGCACAGGTTGTGCCTGGGCACCCCCTAATCACCCCAAGCGCAACTCCACAACAGCAGGCAGCCACCTAAGGACCCCGGCACAGGGCGCAGGGTGTCCTGCTGATGCTCTACTCTGGCACTCTGAGTCTCTCTTGGTCTGCTAATGCCCCTGGCAGTTCCCCGCTGGGCTCCAGTTATGAGAAGATTTAGACGGTGAAGAGTGGAAGCAATCCTCCTGTCTGCTCCTTGGGGTGGCTCAATGCCCAGTGCTGCTGCTGCTGGATAAATAAACCCTTGTGCTTTTTTTGCAAATATCTACTGCTAGCTAGTACGCAAAAACATAAAAAAATTGGTTTAATCTTATCTGTGTCTCCGTCATGTGCTCCCATCCGAATATCTGAAGGATCATGGTGCGGGCGCATGCCCAGTAGAGATCTGGTGCCGGGAGAAGAGGAGAGACACATGATAAGTCAATGCAAGCAGACCAGCAGCATGCACCTGCAGAGACACCGTGGGACACAGAAGACACAGCAGTCAGCGCTGGATCAGAGACCGACACCAGCGCTGGAGGGACTCCTGAAAACTACTGGTTGATGATCGGATCAAGAGGTATAATTTACGGTAAGTCTTTACACCGGCATGGGGGGGATTTTTTGTGACTTTAATGTAACTTTAAGTGGAAAGGTCAGTGAGCATTGCGGAGGGGGGATGACATCTTCCCCTGGCACTGGATGCCCCAATAGTATCGGTTTCTGCAGACGTCTAGTGTGTATGGCGGTGTGGATTACATTGTCTGGATTTTGCTGTGTGTATGGCGGTTTGGGGGTATTGGTGTGTGTATAGTGGTGTTGGGAGTATTGGTGTGTGTATAGTGGTGTTTGATGGTGTGGGGGTGTATTGGTGTGTGTATGGCAGTGTGTGTGTGGGGTGCTTCTAGTGTGTGTATGGCAGTGTGGGAGGGTATTGGTGTGTGTATGGTGGTGTGGGGGTATTGGTTTGTGTATGGTGGTGTTGGGGTATTGCTGTGTGTATGGGGGTAGAGGGGTATTGTTGTGTGTATGGCGGTGTGGGGGGTATTGATGTGGGTATGGTGGTGTGGGGGTATTGGTGTAGGTATAGCAGTGGGGGTGCCCCTGCAGCAATCTGCCACATATGGCCCTGCAGTGATCTGCTCCTGCTGCAATCTGCCACATCTGCCCCTGCTGCATTCCTCCACATCTTCCCCTGCTGTGATCCACCACATCTGCCCCGCATGTGATCCACTGCATCTGCCCTTGCTGCGATCCATCACATCTGTCCTGCCGAGACCCTCCACATATGCCCCAGCTGAGACCCTCTACATCTGCCCATGCTGCGATCATCCACATGTCTCCTGCTGAGACCCTCTACAATTGTCCCAGTTGATACCCTCCAAATCTCCCCTGCTGAAACCCTCAAGAAATGCCCCTGCTGAGACCCTCCACATCTGCCCCTGCTGCGATCATCCACATCTCTCCAGCTGAGAACCTCCACATCTCCCCTGCTGAGACCCTCCACAAATGCCCCTGCTGAGACCCTCCACATCTACCCCTGATGAGACCCTCTACATCTGCCCCTGCTCAGTCCCTCCAAATGTGCCCTGCTATGATTCTCTGTATCTGCCCCTGCTGAGAGCCTCCGCATCTGCCCATGCTGAGAGCCTCTGCATCTGCACCTGCTGAGACCCTCTGCATTTGCCCCTGCAGAGACCCTCCGCATCGGCCCCTGTGGAGACCCTCTGCCCGGAACATCAGTCCGCCCCCCCGAGCAGAACTTAATTGCTGTATAATGTATTGCTGTGATTTGTAGTGCTCTATAGCCAGGGACATTGCTCTGCATTCTGGGACCATGTATTGCTGGGATTTGTAGTCCTCTATAGGGGTACAGGTAGAAATGCACCGATACTCAGGAAGTGCAATACTTGCCATGCCCCAGGCGCTAACAACCCACTGTATGTCACTGTACCAGAGCTATATACAGGTGAAACTCGAATAATTAGAATATTGTGCAAAAGTAATTGCAGTAATTGCTGCAAAAGGGGCTTGCGCAAACCTACGAGTGGAAGCTGTGGTGCTTTAAACTGGTACAAAATTGTTAGAAGACAAAATGAGTAGCACTAGAATAAGCTATTGAACTCTACAACAATTTTAATAAGAACATTGGTGGAGGACATTTTATGAGCAGTGAGAGACTTTGTATTGCAAATTAACTCTAGAGTGGCTACACTGGTGCTAACCATGTTTGAAGAGTGCTCACCAAGATACATCTGTATATATAGTTAATAGGTAGACTGAAAAGACTAAAGGAATTTTCTATTTTGTTTATTACTGGCTGTAAAATGTTTAGAAGAAACATCTTTGGTGTAAGATACGCAGGATAAAATTACATTATCTAGTAGCTATGGTTGCAGGAGTCACAGAGGTATCACAAAGCCACAAGCATTACATTTTTTTATTAATGTTCTTCTCTGGCTAGTATCAAGGGTGAAACCCAGCCAAAATGAAAGCAGCATGGGGTCTCAGGCTACTTATAGTAAGAAGGATGCAATTAGCCAATTGTCTTCTCCAAAACGCAAAGCAAAACTGGGAAGTTAAAAGATAAATGTGGTTAGAAATTCAGTTTATTTGCTTTCTTCTTGCCAACCCTACTTTCCTCATCAGTATTTCCTGATAACTCCAGTTCAGTTTCACTTTTTGGAGTATTTTACCATGATACATATGGCCAATTGATCCTTTTAAATATTGTGAAGCCTGCCGGAGGTTCGGCTCAGCCGATTCAGATGTTGGATCGGCTGAGTCGAACTCCTTCTGCACTTCGGGTCAGCCGAACATGCTGAGCATGTTCGGCTGATCCGAAGCCACACGAAGCAAGCCGATGTACGGCTGATTTCAGCCGATGTACGGCTGAAATCAGCCGTACCAGCCTGAAGTGAATAGCCGAACAGTGTTCGGCTCACTTCACTTCTGATCGGTCATTCACTCGGCTGCCCTCGGCAGCTTTGTGAATAGACCCCTTAGTTATAGGCTGACTGTGCCATTGTGAGGTAACTCACCCACACTTACAGTCATGTACACCCCATAGAATTGTTGACTTTTTCACGGGCAAACATTAGAACGGGCAAACATTAGATCTTTATTTAAAATAATGGCTTTATTAGGGCCCTTCCATAGTTCTAAATGTCTACATTTTTTAGCCAATTCTAATATTTGAGCCAGACATTCTCATAAAGCATAATTTGATTTTATGCAGAATGTATGGTTGACCCGATAACTACAAGCTGCCCCTAAAGCAGGAAAACATTTCCAAACCATAACATTTCAATCATCATGCTTCACAGTTGTAATGAGGTTCTTCTGAAATACTGTCTTTGGTTTACAGAAAACATGTCTACTATCATTGTGACCAAACAACTCTATCTTTGATTGATCAGTCTTCAGTACAATGTACCAGAAGGCCTGGTCTTTGCCTATATGTTTAATGGCAAACTGTAATCTTGCTCTAATGGTTTTTTTGGGCAGAAAATGCTTTTTCATAACACATCTCTTATGCAGGTTGACTTGGTGAGAACTCTTTCTGATTGTCGATTAATGCATTTTGACCCCAAGTGTTGCAAGAGTTACCTGAACGCCCTGCAATGACATTTTGGGGTTCTTGGAGACTTCTTTTAGCATCAAAGATCAGCTCTTGCGTTGAATTTGCTGGGACAACCAGTCCTGAACAAATTAGCAGTTGTTATAAATCTAAGCCATTTATAGATTATTTGTGGAATGATTGATTTCAAATGATTTGGAGGTATTTTTTAATCCCTTGCAAGACTCATAGGCATTCCCAGCTTTCTTTCTGATGGCTTAGAGAGCTTTATTGATCTTTGTATGCCAATAGCAAAGAGAACACCAGGCTGGAGATGTCTGCGATTTAAATAAGACTGGTTCCCCCTGTACTCCCTAAGGAGGTTCTAACCATTGACACCTCATCTGGAACATTCTAATTTTTTAATTTTGAAGTGGTGGTAAATGTAGGGGTGAACATACTTTTTCCATATTTGCAGGCACTATTTGAATCAAGATCTAATATTTGCCTGTTGAAATATTTTGAAAATGGCAACACATTCCATTGGGTACCTAAATGCATTTTTGAGATTTAACTCCTGAGTTTAGTGTCACTTTAACAGGCTTTGTTGTTTCAAACAGAACTTTGTGTAATGTAAGGTATAATATATTCCCTACTGTGAAGGAAAACTATACTGCATTTTCAGTACGCACATACGGTATTATTGTAATCTTTAACTTTGCTGTATGATAGTTCAGAAACGGTAATATATAGATTTGTAGATTTTCCCATTTGCTCCATTCTGTGTTTAACTACATTCACTTGTCCTCCTTGATTAACGACTGCTGAGACAGTGATGTAGCAGAATAAAGATTGCATTGTTTTATATCAGTCTTAAGACTGGCAAGCTAGCATTGCAGTAAAGGCAGCCATAGAAATTAGAGGAAGGTTGCCTAAGCAAGGTAGCAGTTTTGCACCCCATCCCTTCGAATGACATTGATAAGGGTTGTAATAGGTACAAAGAAATGGTCACATTTGCATTGTCTTTAATGACGTGGCGCTCCCCATCAAGCAATGGCTAAATACAAGAGCATCCTTATAAAGTGATGGGATATGGCACAGCTTAGATCAACTGCACTATTCCCTTGGTTTAATGCAGAAGCATCAAGGTTGTAGCAGGGCCTCCTGCCTAGGTTGCATGTAGATGATCTAGCTCTGGTCATGTAGGAGTATATGACATTGCTAAGTTTCTCTATTGAAGACAGCCACATTGGGAGACTGTCTGTGATCAATGTACAATGCTAGGAAGCAAAGTCAGTATATGTAATCAGCAAATATGGCTGCTCTGTGTGCATATATACATCAACACTTTACAATCACGTTCACATCAAGATGAATATTTAAAGAGAAATCTATGGTAATTTAATTTATGGTTCAATAAATAAAGGTTACATTTTATTGCCTTGTACAAATGCACAATAACCTGTTATTATACATACACATTACCATCACTTCCACCCATATACATACAACTGGGATTATTAAGTAAAGTAATGGTCAGTGTGCAGAACAATGTAACACGGGGGACACGGGGAAGAAGGGGGTGAAGTGCCTCCTTAAATAGTGCAATTATTAATTTAATCTATATGTTATACATTAAATGACAGATGTAAAATAGAAAACAGACGCAGAGAGGCTTACGTACTGTTCTTCTAAAAGGGGAAAAGTTAGAGGCACAAGCAGACACACTTTTTTTTAATGCCATTTTTATTTTTTGTAGCGCTGAAGCACCTGAATTAATAAAGTGTGTTCCAAAGTGCTGTGTAAACAGGATATGTTTGTAGAGGTCACTGCCAGACTGTCTAGTCAGTGGTTGTCCTGTGTAACCAGCTTTGTGCACAATGTACCCGCGTTCAACCTCGGAGCCGCATGCTTTGGTTTAACAATGATGTCTGTGTCTTGAGGGCCGCTGAATGTCAGGGAGCCCAGCCGGGAAGATTGATAACTTGTACATTTGGCTCTCAGAGCAAGCTGTGGGGGCAAAGGGCACAGGAAATTGAATTGTCAGTCCCCACTTAGTTCTGATATGACTTGACAGGTAGCTGGGCAATACAATTTGTAGTATAATCAGAATAAATGCTAGCCTAATATCATTCTGTGGTGGCCAGGATCCAGGCTTCAAAGCAGCCAAAAAAACAAAAGACCAAAAGTTCCTTTTAGTAAACAATTATTATTTTAACCCATTCGGAGGCAGTACAGTATATAGATGGATACTGGATAAAACAATGGAATCATTTGTATAAATGACAGATTCTGTGCTAGAATGCATGTCCCCAGTCTAAAAGTGTCACTTACCTTGTCCCTGCGAGCCCGCGGTGTTCTTTGCTGTGTTCGCCAAGCCGATGCCGGCATTCGGCTTTCAGTTTCGTTTTCAGGCGTCACAGCGGAGGGCAGGGCCGGCGGGAAATTAAAAAGTGACAACAAGACATTTACACAGAATACACACAATACAATGTAATCTGCTATAATTACATATATTTATCAAACTATTTCACTTCAATTTTGTCCCTAGAGCATTTTTTTTATTATTATATTATAATTTTTTTATAATGATTATATTATAATTTCTTATAATTATTTATTATATTATAATGTCTTATAATTATTTACTATATTATAATTTCTTATAATTATTTATAATTATGTGTTATATTATAATTTATGATTTCGTGTTTCAAACTTTATCATACCCGGGATGTCTACTGGACTCTTGTTTGGACAGAATTAGGTGAGTTATTTCTAAGATTTACATCTAAGTATTACAGGCCTACAATATAAAACAACAAATTGCCATGAAAAACAATATACCGCTTTGGAATGCTAAAATCCTGCCTAATCATACCACCAGGGAGGTTAAAATTCACATAAAGAGCATAAAAGTAAATTTTGTTGGTAGAGTAGTAACTGGTCAAAAACCTCTGTTAAGCTTGCCATACACCTATAGATTATCTGCAGATTTTCTATGGTCAGATGGAAAAAGTGCCCTGGCTATCAAAATACCTGAACAATCTGATTGGATGCAGGCATTGTTCAGGTATTTTGAGAGCCAGCACGGCCGACTAGCAAGATACTGAAGCTTGGCCCAGTGGGAGATTCCTCCATCCACCCAGTTTAGCGTAGATGGAGGAATCTGTTGCAGTTTTTCCAGCTGACCATGGAAAATCTGCAGATAATCTATAGGGGTATGACCAGCTTTAGGTTTGTATTGCTGTCTTTGTTGCTAATTGGCATGTTTCACCTGATGGGTTTCATAGGGCAGAAAGTGAGGAGAAAACAGGGAGACGGAAAACACACCTGACGTAGGGCCTAATCCTTCACTATGCTGTCCAAATGAAAAAAGGGGGTTTGGCTGGAGATGGGCATATTTACATACCGTGGTCAAATAATGTAACTCCATTATAAATACAGAAACTCAACAGTCCATTTTATGAAAAAAACTTATAAAAAAGGTCCCTTGAAGCTGGCCAGCAACAAAAACAAGTTAACCTGTTTAACTACTAGAGATTTTAATTAAACACATCTGTAGATACTGTATATGGGGAAGCCACACTGTCATGTCAAGGCACCTTTGATAAGTGTGGTCCCTAACTCTATACTGTACTATCTGAGTCTTCCATCTATAAAATGTGTACTGTTTAGCAATGTGCAAACAGACTCACCTGGAGGCAACTCCGTCCTCCTTAGCCCTCATTTAAACTAGAATCAACCGACGTGCTGCGTGCACGGTCGTATCGGGCAGCTCCCGGGAAGGACAGGTGCTGTGTGTGATTAGTACGCAGCCCCCATCCTTCTTGATGGGACTACGCGGCCATACGCTCACCTCAAGTGCAGGTCCATGCAGGTGCGTGTTTCCTGGCTCGGACGCAGACAGGATCCATCCTGTCAGCGTACGAGTATGCTCACCCGCACCCGCATGGACATGCCGGCCGTTTCTAGTTTGAATGAAGGCTAAAAGGCACAGCTACTCATCAGAAGCTATACACTGAGTGGCCAGATTATTATGACCACCCCATCAGTACTTCGTTGGGCCACGAGATGACTTCGTTGGGCCACGAGATGACTCCACGAGATGTTGAAAGGTGATGCGAGGAATCTGACACTGCACTGCTGCCCTTCTGTTGTCTTGCACCAGTCTTGCCACTCTCCGTTCTGCCCTAACATTGACTAGTCGCTGACGGCCACAATTCGCACGTTCAGACCCAGATTTTCGGCTGACAGTCCGGTCTTTAAACACTTTAACAACAGCTGCTCTTGAACATTTAACGAATTCTGCTGTTTTGCTGTTACTCGCTCCATGGCTCGCGCCAACAATCATCCCACGTTCAAAGGCTGTTAAATCGCGTTGTTTACCCGTATCTTCAGAAACAAATCACTTCTACTGTCGTGGTAAACAACCTGCTTCCCTATTTATAATGGTCTGGCCCTCTAGCAACTTCAGCGCCAAATTATAGCTAATTTGCCTACAAACGTCAGGTGGTCATAATAATCTGGCCACTCAGTGTATGTGCCCCATAGTTGAGAAACTTGGATATATAGAGTTAGGGACTTTTTTATGCTCTCAACTCTTCAGTCTGACAAATGGAAATTTTTTGCTGTCTAAAAGAGCGATTCTTGACCCATGCCATAGACTCTTGGTATTTTTCACACAGCTTGTGGACTGCATGTGGCCTGCCAAAGCTCCGTGTGCGGTCTGCTGTGCTCCACACCTCAATAACATAGAAAGCCAGAGCATCCTGCAAGCTTTATTGCTGGCTGTCAGTGACACTTGAGGTCTAGCACTGAGCCCAGGAGCTTAACTGATTTGCTATGTAGTTTTCATTAAGACCTCGGTAGCAGCACAGCAGAACACAGCGACTTCTCGCGATATCGCGCGGCGAAAATGCGCAATATCGCGGCGGAAATCGCGTGGCAATCCAGTCAGTGTGAATGGGGCCTTAGTGTACAGCGAAGCATGACTTTCTTAGCACAGTTTTGTGCCTTGGCGATGCAGAGTGGTGAGCATGGTGTATAGTCTGTTTGGTGCAGCTGCATGGGCCACTGGTCAGAGGAAATCGAAGAGTGCTGTGTGCTGTATTGTACAAGGCAGCTTACATTAAATTGGTACATGCACACGAACCTATAAAATAATTCAGTGCAGCTAGTGTATGAATTGCAATACCAGAAACTTTAAAGGAGAATTACGAGGGGATTTACACTCAGCCTCATAATCTGAGCCGACCTGTGACAATGAAACTGTCACAGGTCGGCTCAATAGATCAGGAAGTGAGCGAACACATACCGGTGCTCGCTCACTTCTCAATCCTGTGCCGGCAGAGAGCCGGGTCAGGGGAGGGACTGGATTCCCCCCTCCCCTGTCCGATCCTCCAGCGCTGACTGCGGCGTCTCGGTATACCGCGAGCTGTAGCTCACGGTATACTCAGCTTTGGGTCATGGAAGGATGCTAGTTTGTGTCCTCCCGTTACCCTTAGGAGAACTATGGGGAAAAGCCCTAACCCATAGTTCTCCTTCAAGTATGCCTTGCACCCCAATCTGTCTGCATTCAGTAAAAGGCCATGCATGGTGACCCAAAGCACTCCCCCCTCTGGACCCAAAAGGCTACTTCAGGACTAATATTGAGGGACTAGAAATGCAAGAGGCAGCGTCATTGATTTTTCAGGCAGAGGTTTTTCTAACTGTGGCTTTAGGCTGAAAGTAATTGGGAATCATGAAATTTTTTGGACTTGGAGGGGTATTGCTCTGGGTGACAGGTACATTTTTGGGTTATCATTTTACCTATTACTGAATGCAGGGAGCATAAGTAAGAGGCTGATCTACAGTCAGTTTGTGACTTTTAAATAAATCTACACTTTGCCAATACAGTGAAAAGTAACAGGTTATTTTATTGGTGGCTCCAGCAGCAGCAGCAGCAGCAGCAGCAGCAGCAGCAGCAGCAGCAGCAGCAGCTGATATCTACTCTTTATTTCGTCACTGGTCTGTTTGGCCATGAAGAGAGCTAGTCCTGTGTAAGCTCCAAGTTGCAACATGTTGCTTACATGACTTTGAGGGATCTCTCCCGACCTCCATATTACAGCAGTGGATAGCTGAGTGGCTAAGTCCTGACACATGGAAGGAAGGGAAGTGAGTCTCATGCTCTCCATACCTGGAAGTACCAGCCCTGCTGAGTTGCTAGAGGAGCAAAGACATGGTATAACATACTGCTGAAGTTGGTAGCAAAGTTAGATCTTCTTTAATGACAGTTTAGGCTAGGTTCACACCTGGGCAAGCCGTGACTTCACGGCAATCGTTCATGAAACCGCATGGATGGGCGTGCGATCACGGAATTGTCCACCACTGCCTATCGCACTGGCGGTGCCATTGTTTGCACCTGGCAGATCGTATTGGGGTCGCGCAGCAATCGCTGTGTGCACCCGAACGCGATCGCACGGTCCTGGGACGCGCGTCTCGGGATCGCTCAGATCTGAGCCTAGTCTTACATGTACAGAGCAGTGTATGGATTACCCCCACCTTGTATGCCTCACAGTTTTTTGGGCTGTAGATATGTGAAAAGGCAAACCAACAACATAGTTTGTCACTGTGCAAGAGATCTGTATTGCAAGCAAGCTGTGTATGTCTGATCCGCCTGTGCATGACACAGTTGTTATTGTTGTTATGAGGTATTGTGCAGTGAAGGTTGAGATTGTGAGTATGAATCAGAGCCATTTCTTGGAGCGCCAGTCATATCCATCTACGTTGGAAGTGGCTGGGTGCCTAGCCGCCTGCTTGAGTACCTAGTCATTGCACAATTATCCTGTGTTTATCACTGTACTTGCTCAAAGGTGAAATTACGCTTTAATTTTGGGCATAGTTTGGCAGATCTGGTTTGGAGAAATAGAATGGGACTTAGTATTGTCCTGATGTGAGACATTAAGATGTTTGACATCATGCCAATGCAATCAATTGCATTCATACACATATGAAGTTTAACTCATGCCAGACTGCCAGTAAATATTACATCATTACCCACAGACCTTTTGGATTGAAATGGATGGTGACAAGTGTCTTGTGTTCACCTTCCTGAAATTGTCTCAGCAAAGCCAACAAGATCCAAGCATTAGTCCAGTCATATAACAGAATAATTACATGTAATTTTCATCACCTGCACACCGTTCCAGAAGAGATTAATTGACAGCACCGTGCTGTGGGGTCATTGTTCTGGACTACACTAAGCCAAGTCCATGTTTGGGAGTTATCTCAATCACTTGTGATCTCCATTATCATATATCACAGGGAATAATTCGGTAGCACGTGAGGCAGAGAGTAAAGATGTATTCAGCATCAGCACACACAGCTGTCATATTATAGGTATACTTAGTTACTTTATTTCCCAACAGTAAATAAATTAGTAAGAATGTAAAATTAGAAGCAGATGTCGAAGCTTAACAGCTCAACTCCCCTGATATCACTGAGTGCGTTATAATAAACACTTTTCTGTCGAGATCTCAGCATAGACTTATATTAGCCAATATGCATTTCTAAAATCCTTCTCCTAAAATCCGACTCCCATCATTTCTAGTATACTATTATTAGAGGGTTAATTCAAAATGTAGAGCATTCGGCCCACATTTAGTAATATGTTCCCCACTTTGTATATGCTCTGTTGTAAACATCAGTGGGAACCCCAATGTATACAATCTTTAAATCCCAAGAGCTACATTCTGATGCCACAACTCTAATAAAAACAACTTTATTGACTCCAAAAAGATACTGCTTAATCCTTCTCAAGTTCTGCTCTGCTCCAACATGTTTTACCACAAATGGCTTAATTATAATCAGGGGCATCCCAGATTATAATCGGGGGTGGGGGGGTAGTGGTGATGCAAGCTAACCAGTGATAGGTGATTGGTGGGGCAGGGTATGCCTCTGCATCATCTCCCCGCCCAGCTCTGGCTCTTGCCGGCGTCCAGGCCCATCTGCTGGGCAGTGACATCACTGGTTGCCAGCAGCTGAGTGGGATGCCAGTAAGAGCATCCCAGGTTGCTAAAAGCTGTGAGGCAAGATGTGTATTGCCCTTACACTTATTAGCAACCTGGGACCTTCTGGCCTGAAAGGGGATGGCATGCATACTGCAAACATTGTGTAGGAGAGCCGCCATGTCGCTGTGCCTGCTGTCCCCCAACATGACCCAAAAAGATGCTGTCTGAAGCAACAGCCTCATATTGCTTCATTATAGGGACTGTGTACCATCCTTTACGTTTTTTTCATTAGCTCATATCAATGCTCGATCAATACAGGTTCTTCATATCATTTCTTGAACAATATAGGTTCTCTTTGACATTGACATACATGCTTACTTATCTCAAGTTAGAAGCTTACATTTAAGAGCTGTCAATGTTTCATCCTCAGAATGTAAAAAATTATTTATTTATACGTTTTTACTTAGCAACAAAATGCAGAATCTAAGAGATAAGTTCATATATGGGCTAACATAGGTCACCAGTCAGGAAGCAGGTAGATGTATGTGTCAAGAATACACTTTGCCAATAATTGGCCATTGGGGATTTGCACAATCTAAATTCTTCCCAGGAATATGAGTCAAACATCATTCACACACTTATTCCAAACCCAGCCATACAACAATGCCAGAGAGTCATTAATCCAGCAAATTTAGAACAGCCATAAATAACTTTTGATCTTGTCTTCATAAGGTGACGTTTCCACAAGAAACCAGGCCCCATTTATCACCCTGTCTGTCTCATTTGCTAGATAATAACCAAGATGCCTCTTAAGTAGAAGCTGCAAAGGGGTCAAAGATGTGTCTTCCTGATCCTGTGAGATGGACAGATACATTAACCCTCCAATTCTTTGTATTTAAGATAGCAATCACTCCAGTTAGCAATGGGCGAACTTACTCCATTCTAAGACCCTGCGGAAGGGAAGTTTATTAGGTTCAATTTCCTTTCTGAGGCAAGATCTTGGATAGATAATTACACATCTCCTGCTCGTCAGTTTCCTTGAGCTCCTTTGACAGAAGTGATGCCAATTATATTGGCAGTATCCGCATGTAAGGTCCTGTATGCTCCTTTAGGCCCCAACCAGCAGGCATCACCTGCCGAGATTCTCATTAAAGGGCAGGGGGAAAAAGAAAAGATGGATATACAATAGCTAGAGCTGGTAACTCCAACTAGAGCTATTGTTTGTCAGCCATATACTGTATATATTAGATAATCCATGTTCATTTTTAGTCAGCTTTAATTCCTTGTGTTTCTTTCTAGTCTGTAAGTTGACATTTTCTTTGATGTATATGTCATGTAAAATATCTTGATACAACAGGAACTCTTGTTTAACTTTTTAAAACCCAACTACAGTCAACTTTTTTCATTTTGTAGTACTGAAAAGAGTGGTGAAGGTTTAGAACATCTGTCAGATTTGTATTACTGTCTATACCTCCAAAGGGAAGGATTTTGCCGCAAATTTTTATCCATGTGACACAAGAACATGAACGGAGGGGAATGGTGGTCATCACAACAAGAAGACATAGACAGCAAACTAAACTAAAACTTTATATATGTTCTAATCCTTCCTTTCTCTACTATAAGGCCTCATTCACATGTGTACGAAAAAATGGTAACAGTGTTCTCAGAAGAAAAGACACTGTGAAAGATGGTTACTGAACAGACCGAGACCTTTTTCTTATAAAAGTATAAACTTTATTTGTTACAAAATCTCATATTCCGCACCTGTTACTCCATTTCTACAAAAAATCTACATAAAAGAACAACGTTGTCCATAACATTCATACATGCATTCTTCCATACATACTATGCACTCACACTATTACGGCAATTACTATCTTCAAAACTTCTAAAGGCTTCTGTGTGAGTGCATAGTATGTATGGAAGAATGCATGTATGAATGTTATGGACAACGTTGTTCTTTTATGAAGATTTTTTGTAGAAATGGAGTAACAGGTGCGGAATATGAGATTTTGTAACAAATAAAGTTTATACTTTTATAAGAAAAAGGTCTCGGTCTGTTCAGTAACCATCTTTCACAGTGTCTTTTCTTCTGAGAACACTGTTACCATTTTTTCGTGCTCATTACCTCTGGTTACATGACCTGGATGACCTACCCCAATAAACATAAAGGGATATATATGGTATATCGGAGCTCCAGGGAACAAAACACATTTTTTCTCTCATTCACATGTGTGATTAGGGTCAGACAGGAGATTTCTGATTTTAGGTGTATGAGAACAGCCGTGGCCGAGAAGCCTGTAAATAGCAATGACTGGCTGACAGAAGCCGCGGCTATCCACCGATCTTCACATGTATCCACACAGTTACCTGCAGATAGGAAACAGATGTCCCACACTGGACACAGTCTGTCTGTGCCCAGGGTCGAATATGTGTCCCTAAATGCAGGTAACTGCTACATGTGCAGATACGTGAGAGCAGCAGCAGATATCCACGGCTCCTGCCAGCCTGTCATTGCTTTGTACAAGCTTCTCAGTCACATCTAGCCTCATGAACCTGTGATCCCAGCCATAGGAATCCACTGTCCGCTCCTCTCTACCATACATGCACCAGCCTGTAGCCTAAACACCCCCTTGAACTTCTAGTTCCACAAAAGTTGGCAAACCCCCAGGTAGCCAGTGACCAGTTGATTTCCGTAAGTGCCATGTCTGCATTAATTCATTATCAGCAGTACTAAAAATATAACCCAGCAGGTAAACTTTTAGAAACAGCAGTTAGTAATGTAAAAGGAGAGTGGAGCCCCATCTAAAATATCAGCTGTGCCAAGGAGCAAGATTTAAACATATACTTCGACGGCTGAAAACAAAATATTTCACGCCATCTGGTCTGCTTTTTTCTTTTTTTTCCCCTCCTTTTCTTCTTTTTTTTTCAAATTGCAAAACAAAGCTAAATATAATTTTTTAAATATCAGAACATCATATCAAATTATTATTCGTCCCACCACATGGACTACACTACATAACCAATTTTCAACTTATACTATTCGCATAGTCAAAAAATGCTGATAATCGATTGTGGAGTGCTACATTCAATCACTAAAGCACAGTTGGGTACTGTGGAGCAAAATTTATGGTAAAAGACTGCGTGATTGCAACTTCACTTGAAGTTTAGCTCCACTTCTGATTGCAGAATCAAGTTAATCAGGTTACAATGTTCTAATTTTCATTTATCATGGAAAAACCTCAGTCTGGCACCTTTAAATAATTGCTGATCTCCCTCTCTATTATGTGGACATTTTGCCAAGCCTCTGGCTTCAGCACATCCTCAGTCACTGATCTGGCACTCATCAGAAGTTCTAATTTCAATCAGTCTTCACTGGATGTATGTTTATCCTGCTTCTGTTAATAAGGATATATTTAAGCTAGAGATAGCCAGGCAACTAGCTTTTTTGATGCAAATTAAATTGGAGAATTTGTCTATAGCAGCCAACTCAAGCCAATTTTTATTTCTTTTAGTTTTAGAGTTACAGTTTCTGTCATGTTTTTACTTGTTTCTTGTCTCTTCGACAACTGTATAAAAGGGGGGTGGTTGTTACTACTAATGAGCCAAATGTTCCTGAGTTCAGTTCGTTTGGATGTTCCCCGAATCCTTCTTCATTTCATGGTTGCTAAGACACTGGCAGTCTCAGGTTGCTATGGTGTGCCCACCTGTGTCCTAGCACCCAATGATACCATAGTTACCAGTCAACCAATGACACTGTATAGCATTATTGGTTGCTAGAACACAGATGGAGGTTTGGCAGGTAAACAAAATAATTTGCCCCTGTGGCCAGAGATGAAGGTGATCAAGCATTATCTATGCTTGATCAGCTTTATTGGAATGCAAAGATGGCGTTATGGGTATTATGGACCCTTAATGTCACCTTAAAGAGAACCTGTCACCACTAATGTGCTATCACAAAGGTGGAATTATGGGTGTGATGCACCCCTAATGTCACCTTAAAGAGAACCGTCACCACAAATGTGCTATCACGTGTGACCCCTATACGATAGCAATAAAAATAAGTAAAAAAATTCCAAAAGCTAAAGTTAAATAGAATAAATAAAAACAAAACAAAATGTTTTATAAGTCCCCACCCTCACATGCATGCACATATGAACTCAATCACGCATCAGGTGCACCTACATACCTACACACCTGAGTGAAAGCAATAATGTTAGGCAGAGGCTTAATTAGAACCTTCAGGGCCCCAGGGAAAGAAATCATGAATGGCCCCCCCCCCCCCCCCCCTAACCGCCATGGCACAACAGGCTGCTACAATTGATCTGGGGGCTGTATACCCACCCAGATCACTTGTACAAAACAAGGCAAGCGGCAGCTCCCCTGCTATACATTTAGCCCTGCTTGCCAGCAGAAGGGCTAAATGTAGGAAAAAACCTGCCCAGTGCTTCGCGTCCTGGGTGATAGGAATTGCGCTCTTCTGGACATAATATTAAAATGATACACACAGAATATAATGATAAATAAACCAGTTCCTATATGGCTAATTAACCTCCTCCTGCACACCCACAAGGTGATAACACATGATATTAAAAGTTAATTCGCCATATAGGAACTTGTTTTTTTATCATTATATTCTGTATCATTTTAATATTATTGTTTCTCAAAACATATCCTCATAATCGGCGTCATACAAAATTGTCCATTCATTCTGGGCCACCACTAAATGCCCCAATTCTTATGTTCACTATAGTGTTAAATACCATAGTGAACATAAGAATTGACTGGCATGTTATTTTGTACATTGCTGACAAACCAAGCCTACATGTTAATGTTTGTGTGTGAAGATTTATGCCTAGTGAGAGCAGGGCAGCAAATATCTGTGGAGCTAACTTGCTAGGAGATGAAGAACGATCTCCCTTTGACCCCCGTGTGTGTGACCCGTCCCTCGCCTCCTTACCTTCTTCTCCGTATCATGGCTCTCAGCAGCAGGGGAGGTGGGGGGACTTCTGAGGGTTGTCGGCAGAATTGCCTGATGCTCCGTTCCTCGCTGCTCAACTCAGTAAAGAAAAAAAAAAACTTTAACCCGGCTGCTTGCCTACAGCTGAGCTGAACCAAGAGAAGAAACCACCTGCCTGGCGCCCGGAACTGCATGTCCCGGGCGTCGTGGGATACAAATACCTGCCAAATTGTACAATTCATATCATTCACTGGTAGGAGAACTGGTAGGAGAATTTCAAAATCTCGACCAATATAGGCAATTTGAAAGTGAGCTAAATGGCAGAATGCATGGCAGACCTCAGACCAGAACCAATACACGTCACACTTCAGACCAGAACCAATACATGGCAGAACTCGGGCCGGAACCATTGGGCAGTTAGAATGACACATACACAGCGACATCTCTGGGATCAGCCATCACACACAGTCTGATCCCTGTGGCATGTCATCCACACACACGCTCGAGCCATCCAAATCAGCTGTTTTCATGACCCCCTTTCCTTATGACATGCGTGCCTGGTATAGACGTGGCAGAGAAATTTATCGGTTGAGGAAAATTAAAGCACACTGGTAGTGGAGGGATGCCTCGTCAGTGCTGTGCGCGTGTACGACTGCTGCGACCCTGGTAGTGCTGCCACTAACGCCAAGCAAATCTCAGCACATTATACAACAATGTAGAATAATACAACCAGCTATAGAGGACTATAAATCTAAGCAATACATTGTATAGCAATAAAGAATACCAACAGCTATAGAGGACTATAATCCCAGCAATACATTATACAGCAATGCAGAACACCACCAGCTATATAGCAATACATTATACATACATTGAGGGGAATTTATCAAAACTGGAGCAGACAAAATCTGGAGCAGCTGCGCATGGCAACCAATCAGCTTCTCTCTGTCATTTTCAAACCTTAACTGAACAAACTAAAGAGATAAGCTGATTGGTTGCCATAGGCAACGGCTCCAGCTTTTGTCTGCTCCAGTTTTGATAAATTCCCCCCCAGTGTATAATGTATTGCTAGGATTTGTCATCCTCTATAGCTGATGGTACATTGCTGTGTATGATATACAGCACAATGTACCATCAGCTATAGAGGACGACAAATCCCACTATCAAAGCAATACATTAAAGAGCACCACAGGGGGGGAGTGCAGGCTTACCTGAGCAGTCTTCCAGCAACTTGTTTCTGAGATCGGGTCTGTCGGCAGCTGCCATTCCCCCACGCCTTCTACTCCTTTCTTCTTCTTCTCCCTGCGCCGATCGTGGATGTGGGCAGGCAGTGAGAGTGAGGGGTGGAGGAGGTGCGGCGTGTGGAGCGTGGATGCGGGCGGGTCTGGCAGCGGCGAGCGATAGGCAGGGAGAAGGTGCGGCGTGTGGATGCGGTCGGGCAGGTCTGGCAGTGGCGAGCGTGAGGCGGGGAGGAGGTACGGCGTGTGTGGAGCCGTGAACATGGCCAACTAATTGAAAGCCGAGTAATGGGGGCTCTCCTGGTGGTCAGTGGGGGGCTCCCTGGACCCTGGTTGCGGTGGGACTGCTATGGCCGCCTTTGCAGTGGCTCACTCCCTCCGCCGCCTCTCTGCCACCAGCGCCCGGTCAGGCCGCCCATAGGACCCCCTTGAGGAGTGAGCAGCCGGCGATTACAGAGCAGCATCTGATGCGGGCGGGCTGACTGGGCGCAGATGGCAGAGAGGCAGCGGCGAGGGGACGGTCGGTGACGGGCCCCCTGATGGCCGCGGGCACTCGGTCCATGCCCGAATGGTCAGTCCGCCCCTGCACAGGGACCATGTGGAACAAAAGTAGCCACCCTGCAAAAGGAAGGACAGTGTCAGCACCAATTCAGAGATGATTTGAGGATCTACAGCTGAGTGATACACAAATAAGATACATTTTTGTTAATAGTTAAGGTACTTGAATGCATTTTTAAGATTTAATTCCTGAGTTTAGTGTTACTTTAACAGATCCAATTTGGATAACCTGCAGTCCTCATTCTACTACTACATCCTATAGCCTACTCTCTAAAGGATACTGTCAGCCATGCTAGACCAAAGTAGTCTCATTATCTTCCACCCACATAAACAAAGCAGGTTTTCACATATATGTTGTGAGTGTTTTCTAAATATTATCATGATTGATTCTGACATCCATTAAGGCAGTCTATTCTAATCATTGGAACATCTTTTAACAATGACTTTTTAATAGATTTGGCTCTCACTACATAATATACAACTTTAATTATCATTTTATATTACATTAACATAAAACAAATTACATTAAAATTAACTCCCCCCAAATCCCCAAATATATATAAATGTGGCATATACAATGCAATTTAATCCCATTTATCCATGAATGAATGAACTTTTGATGGATACAATGTATCTTGTTGAATAATAAGAATGTGCTGTAGGAAAAACCTGAAGCAAAAAAAAAATTTTTTTTGTTTGAATATATATGCCTAACGAACTGCCCTGAGGCCATATTAGATAACATTGACCTGTTCTGGCAGCCCTGCTGGCCTAGCCTTGCAGAATACAATTATTGAGTAAAAATAGTTTTTTAATAGTGTTATTACTTCATCGTTAGCTTAGCCACCACTTCTGTTACCCTTATTACCTTTTAAATTCATTACAATTAAATTTAAAAATGTATCAGTTTATAAGACTTAAGTTCCTGAATAAGGCTTGCATAATACAATAAGTGGATCACAAGTGCTAGTTACAGACTACTTCTTAAAGCTTTAATTTTTGTCTATAGGCTTTTCTAGTTGGCGAGAGTGACAGTATATCAATATATTGACAATATATGACAATATAATAAATGACCATATATCAATATACTGATTGCAGGTCAATTTAGTGTGTACTGTTTTTGTGGGGACAATTGACCTCTCCAATCATGACTGTCATGTACCTGATGGAAGCCAAGTAATGCAGTGGCTTCCCTATCACCTCAGCAACCCCTAGCGTTTAGGTGTGCCATAGCTTGGAGAAGTGCGAGTGCCTGTAGCTGGATCAGATGCAGCACCCAGGTGCTCCCCCTCTCAGTGGGCCGCTCACCTTATAAATAGACCTGAACAGGTCTAGAATCGCTTTAATGGGTCTCCAATCGATCTAAAAACAGCCAATAGCGTAAAACCGCAAAATTAAAAAACCTCAAAATTAAAAAGGAGGTTTTTGAATTTTGCGGTTTTACTCTATGGGCTGTTTTTATATTTTATTGGATATGGTCGTGATGACACGCTGACGTCATTTTCTGTGCAACAATTGTGGAGAGATGGCCTTAGAATAAGATCGATTGGAGACCCATTAAAGCGATTCTAGACCTCTCCAGGTCTATTTATAAGGTGAGCGGCCCACTGAGAGGGGGAGCACCTGGGTGATAATTGGAGTTGACGTATAGACTTTGTGCAAAGAACTTTCACAGTGGAAGGATAAAGAGTGTGATGCACTTGGGACAAATCTTGAGCACTATATACGTGTGATTCCACATTTGTGTATATTTGAACACGGAATATATGATTGAACTTTCCAGAGGACTATTATTTATAAGAAGATTCATTGTGAACACTTTTTTGATTGCATGTATTATTTAAGCACATATTTGTTATAGAGATTTGTTTATGTATTGTTCTAGATGAAGCGCAGCACATTCATTATAATTTGAAGCATTACTACGCACACGATTTTCCTGACAATGACACTGTGAGTGATGTCAGGGTGTAACATTACACAGATAGTGTCGAGATACTGGCAGATAAATTAAAGTGACATTAAACCCTCAGATTTTTTAACATAAAACAATACTGTAATGTGTGCCTTACTGTAATCGATGGTAGTTTCCCTTCTCTTTGCTGCTCTTCCTTTTAAATCCTTATCTCTTCTCATGCTGGGGAGAACTTTACTTTTGATGGATACAATGTATCTTGTTGAATAATAAGAATGTGCTGTAGGAAAAACCTGAAGCAAAAAAAAAATTTTTTTTGTTTGAATATATATGCCTAACGAACTGCCCTGAGGCCATATTAGATAACATTGACCTGTTCTGGCAGCCCTGCTGGCCTAGCCTTGCAGAATACAATTATTGAGTAAAAATAGTTTTTTAATAGTGTTATTACTTCATCGTTAGCTTAGCCACCACTTCTGTTACCCTTATTACCTTTTAAATTCATTACAATTAAATTTAAAAATGTATCAGTTTATAAGACTTAAGTTCCTGAATAAGGCTTGCATAATACAATAAGTGGATCACAAGTGCTAGTTACAGACTACTTCTTAAAGCTTTAATTTTTGTCTATAGGCTTTTCTAGTTGGCGAGAGTGACAGTATATCAATATATTGACAATATATGACAATATAATAAATGACCATATATCAATATACTGATTGCAGGTCAATTTAGTGTGTACTGTTTTTGTGGGGACAATTGACCTCTCCAATCATGACTGTCATGTACCTGATGGAAGCCAAGTAATGCAGTGGCTTCCCTATCACCTCAGCAACCCCTAGCGTTTAGGTGTGCCATAGCTTGGAGAAGTGCGAGTGCCTGTAGCTGGATCAGATGCAGCACCCAGGTGCTCCCCCTCTCAGTGGGCCGCTCACCTTATAAATAGACCTGAACAGGTCTAGAATCGCTTTAATGGGTCTCCAATCGATCTAAAAACAGCCAATAGCGTAAAACCGCAAAATTAAAAAACCTCAAAATTAAAAAGGAGGTTTTTGAATTTTGCGGTTTTACTCTATGGGCTGTTTTTATATTTTATTGGATATGGTCGTGATGACACGCTGACGTCATTTTCTGTGCAACAATTGTGGAGAGATGGCCTTAGAATAAGATCGATTGGAGACCCATTAAAGCGATTCTAGACCTCTCCAGGTCTATTTATAAGGTGAGCGGCCCACTGAGAGGGGGAGCACCTGGGTGATAATTGGAGTTGACGTATAGACTTTGTGCAAAGAACTTTCACAGTGGAAGGATAAAGAGTGTGATGCACTTGGGACAAATCTTGAGCACTATATACGTGTGATTCCACATTTGTGTATATTTGAACACGGAATATATGATTGAACTTTCCAGAGGACTATTATTTATAAGAAGATTCATTGTGAACACTTTTTTGATTGCATGTATTATTTAAGCACATATTTGTTATAGAGATTTGTTTATGTATTGTTCTAGATGAAGCGCAGCACATTCATTATAATTTGAAGCATTACTACGCACACGATTTTCCTGACAATGACACTGTGAGTGATGTCAGGGTGTAACATTACACAGATAGTGTCGAGATACTGGCAGATAAATTAAAGTGACATTAAACCCTCAGATTTTTTAACATAAAACAATACTGTAATGTGTGCCTTACTGTAATCGATGGTAGTTTCCCTTCTCTTTGCTGCTCTTCCTTTTAAATCCTTATCTCTTCTCATGCTGGGGAGAACTTCCGTTTTGCAGCTGACTGCCTCTTCTCTGGAATGTTACATGGTGTCTGTGTGCGCGCTTCAGACCTGAGCCAGGACTACAAGATGACTTCCCGACATCCACATCCCCGCCCACTTTAGATTGGCAACAGCTGCTGCCTGCATCCTGTAGTCCTGGCTCAGGTCGGGAGCGTCCATTTCACTTCCAGTGATCACAATCTATAGGCCAAATGTAGAGGGTGAATCTCTCAAACATGGACACTGCAGCAATAAAAACTAGACGGAGGTTCTAATCCCTCTCCACTCTATCCAAAACTAATCCAAAAAAATCATTTTGGTTTCAGTTCAACCTTAAGGGAGAAGTGGAACCCATCAGAGAAAATGACCCAGCAATGCAGGAATTGTAACCCGGTTGTCGGGTCATTACCAAAACTATTACATTTCAGGAATTTATTCAAAAGATGTAAACAGAAATGTGCTTTGCATTCCCTGGCAGTAGGAGAAGAAGAACTGGGTGGGAGGAGGTGGAGGGAGATAAGGTGCCCTTAACATGGTTGAGTACTGCTTTCGTCAACAGGAGTTTCAGCCTGCAGGAAGGCCCGGAGGACTGAAGAGACAAGCCATCCCAACAGAGGGGGGAGTGTCGTGTGTATGTATGTATGTATGTATGTATGTATGTATGTATGTATGTATGTATGTGTATGCAGACAGGTGCCGACACTGACAGTGCATCTGGCTCCCACCTATCCACCATTCCAGTGACACTAACATTGCCTGTAGGTTGAAGCTAGGTGCACTGTCAGTGTCTGTGGATTGGCAGATAGGTGGGAGCCAGCTGCACACACCTTTCTAGAGATATTCTCACCTATCTGCCTTTCCAATGATACTGACAGTGCACCTGGCTGTCACGTATCTGCCATTCTAGTAACACTACAGTTCCTGTAGTTGGCAATTTCACTGGAATGATGTGTGCACCTGGCTCCCACTGTTCTATTGACATGCCGGGTGGACTGTTCGTGTCATTGGAATGATGTACCCAGTGTACACTATATTACCAAAAGTATTGTTACACCCCTCCAAATCATTGGATTCAGGTGTTTCCGTGACATTTCCTTGCTACTAAATATTTCACGGTCAACTGTTAGTGGTATTATGACAAAGTGGAAGCAACTGGGAACAACAGCAACTCAGCCACGAAGTGGTAGGCCACGTGAAATGACAGAGCGGGGTCAGCACATGCTGAAGTGCACAGTGCGCAGAAGTCGCCAACTGTCTGCAGAGTCAATAGCTACAGACCTCCAAACTACGTGTGGCCTTCATATTGGCACAACAGTGCGCAGAGAGCTTCATGGAATGGGTTTCCATGGCCGAGCAGCTGCATCCAAGCCTTACATCCCCAAGTGCAATGCAAAGCGTTGGATGCCACCACTGGACTCTAGAGAAGTGGAGACATGTTCTCTGGAGTGATGAATCACACTTCTCTGTCTGGCAATCTGATGGATGTGTCTGGGTTTGGCGGTTGCCAGGAGAACAGTACTTGCCTGACTGCATTGTGCCGAGTGTACAGTTTGGTGGAGAGGGGATTATGGTGTGGGGTTGTTTTTCAGGGGTTGGGCTTGGACCCTAAGTTTCAGTGAAGGGAAATCTTAAGGCATCAGCATACCAAGACATTTTGGACAATTTCATGCTCCCAACTTTGTGGGAACAGTTTGGGGATGATCTCTTCCTATTCCAACATGACTGTGCACCAGTGCACAAATCAAGGCCCATAAAGATATGAATGAGCGAGTTTGGGGTGGAGGAACTTGACTGGTCTGCACAGAGTCCTGACCTCAACCCGATAGAACACCTTTGGGATGAATTAGAGTGGAGACTGCGAACCAGGCCTTCTCGTCCAACATCAGTACCTGACCTCACAAATGTGCTTCTGGAAGAATGGTCAAACATTCCCATAGACACACTCCTAAACCTTGTGGACAGCCCTCCCAGAAGAGTTGAAGCTATTATAGCGGCAAAGGGCGAGCCAACTCAATATTGAACAGTACGGAATAAGACTGGGATGCCCTTAGAGTTCATGTGCGTGAAAAGGCAGGCGTCCCAATACTTTTGGTAATATAGTGTACCTGTATCCCAACTATCCACCATTTTGTAAACTCCGGATCTATCATTTAAGCCACTCACACTTTTAAAAGCACAATTTGGACACACCCACCATAGCTCACCCCCTTCCCCTGGGCCCCGCCTACCAACCCACAACAGTTCCATGGCTCAATATACTTTTTATGCTTTGTGTACAACAAATAGCCTACTAAGAAGCCCCATTGCTCCATACAATGCATATGTATTTGTATTTTTGAGTTGTCTCTGCAAAAAAACTAGGCAAAAGGCAGAGAAAGAAATGCTTATATTGAGCAAGCTTAAAATAAATGTGCAATACAATCTTTTTTAAGATTTCGTAACCTAAAATTGCTTTAAAAAAAAAAAACAATTAAAAATACTAAAAGCGTAACGCAAATGTGCAGTTTGCCAGCAGCTGCTCCATGTTCAGAGTGTTTCCTTCCTTCCCTTCCTTACGGGAGGATTTACCATAAAGGTAGATTTGAACTTGCTGTGCAGTATTGGCAGCTGTGCCATTTATAGCATGGTTCTAGAAGGTCATCTTTACACTGACAAATACCATTTATAAATATTCCTTAATGTTGATTCCTGCAATTGCATCATTAGGAAGGTTTCCAAGAAATGCACTCTCACTGGCCCCAGCCATCTTTTCATTTCAGGTAAATTAAAAACAAGCACAGATTGGAAATGCGGAGATACTTTACACCTGGTAACTTATTTTATTTACTGTCTGCAGAATTTAACGCTTTCAAAACTGAAAATAGAAATGTAGGAATCATTTTAAGAAATGCAATTACGGCTGTTTGCTAATGCTTAGATTTTAAACAGCTGCATGAGTTTCTTTGCCACGTTTGTCATGCATAGGGCAACCCATTGAAATGGATAGGATGCCCTATTCTGATGCACAGACATGTCAAAACACGCCAATATGCGCCACATGTTCATTCGTGCAGCAGGTGTGAATGGGGCCTGAGGCTGAAAACACCCTAATAAGCATGGCTTAGCAACCAGAGGTGCTGTAAAAGGTTGTGTAGTCACCCAGGAGCTTTTTAGTGGTTGACTAGAAACACTGACGGATAGTCTGCATACTCCACTGCCAATCATCTTTTGTCTATTGTCAATGGCATCGGTTTGACATCAGACTGAGATGCTCATGAATTTATTAACTGTTTCATTTGACGTGCAGTTGACTTCCTTCTGGACTGTATTTGACCTGCTTCAGTTAGGTTTTGCATTCTTGCATTTCCATAGACTTGCATGTGAATGCAAAACCTGTCTGGCGTGACCAAAGCCCAATGGCACAAGCCCTTAAACTTGAACTTTTTTAGCAGGTACCATACGAATCCTTTAGGATGGATCCTGTCAGCCATCCTCCATATCCAGCCCTATGATTCACACTGCAGGGCCAGATATTCCAGGAAGTGGAGTTAATCGATAAAAAGGTGAAAGGCACACCACTGCATAGGGTATGGTTTCTTTTCCCTTGTTAGGCCACCTTTTCTCACTAAGCAGAATAACCTTGTAATTGCCTAACATGGTGATGTGTATTGGCTTAGCAGTGACCAACAGTCCTCAGTGATGCACGTGCGCACAGACAGGTTACGCAAAATATCTTAAACAGGAGGGGAGTGGGGCAAGTTAAGATTGGTGAGTGCCCGAGTTTAGTTGCATGCACCTCTTTTATCTGGGTTATTATATTTTTGTCAGTGGGTCATCGTTTATCATTTCTGACAATGGATCTGCATCACTGGGCGGCGTGACTAGTGATGGATTTACACCATGGGACCTTTTAAAATTAAAGGACTTTTTCATAGTTTGGGTGTATCTATTTACATTGTACTTTTTTAAAATGAGTAACAAGGGGAGAACAATGTACAGTACTCCTTACTCATTTACATGGTGGGCTGGAAATCTGGGGACCCTTTATCTTAAAAAGGTTTTCTAGATTTTGATAAGTTTTTCCCTCTCACAGACCCCCAAATCCACCAGGCCATGTACCCATTAACATGCGGACAAGGTGCATGCCAGTGTGTAATCCTCAGGTAAAGGGCATGTGGCCTGGAATGGTTCAGGAGGGGTAGGCTGCATACTCTCTACTCCACCCTTTTCTGGCCAGCCAGGGTATATGCCTGGATAAGGACCTGGTATAAATTTTGGGGTGATCACCATTTTTTTTTTTTTCTGTGTGAGGTCACCATTTACATTAAATTTAGATCCTTAGGTTTTTTAGTTTTTCTTTTGTATGAACTTGGGGGGGACTCCATGCTTTTTTTCTTTTTTGTTTTGCCTGCGGTAACCCTTTAAGTACATACTAGACTCATATCAAGGATAAAGGCCTGGTATAGATTGTGGGGGGGATCCTGTCTTTTTGTTTTTCTTCCACAAGTCCCATCATATGTATCAGTCACTTAGCGGCAATATTTTTTTTTTATTATTAATGTTGCTTCATGTGCAGATTTAAAAACATCCCCCAGGCATGTTACTTAAAGGAATTGTGCTCTTTAAGCAATCAACCCCCAGAGCAATGGTGACACTACACATAGTTGTCCCTTAGAGCCAATAATAATAGTGATCTAATATCAAGTAAAATTAAAATATCTACATTCATCACATTTAAAAAACAGATTTAATGATTTTTATCATGTTATATTCAACTAAAATATGTGCTGTTTTTATATCCACCTCGAGTTTATCTTAATGTTTTGTTCCAACCTGAGATTTAAAATGCGTTGCTGATGCTATACATTTCAAAAGGTGCTGAGAATAGAAGAGTAATCCCATCTGCTTCATTCATGCACTCCTAGTTTGGCATCCCTGTTACAGTAATTACACTCACTGTGTACTATATAACAATAAGACTCAATTTACATGAAGTCTTTCCCACAGGAGCAAGGAAAAGAACCCACCACCAGCATTCATAAGTAATGATTGATTTACACACATAGATTTTCATGTTTATCCCAAAGAGAATGAGAGAGAAAAAGTGGTTTGGGTCCTTTGATGATGAGGAAGGGATCAATACCACAGAACAGATACAATTTAATGGGCTGTGTATTTTTAAATAAAACAAGTGTATTTCCAAGAAGAAAACTGTTCAATATAATGTCTGGAAATACCTGGTGAAAGAAGGTCTTTGGTGAGTACTTGATTTGCATGTAACAAAACAAATCTCAGAACAAAAGGAAAATCCTGCTGATTCCAATCAATTCTGTCTATATTGTTTTCTTCCTGTCTGCACTGTCTGTTGTTGTATGGCTTATATTGGCTGCATACCGTTGTGCTATGGCTCAAATTCCCTAAAGTGTTCTAGCACTCTTCAAAGCTGAACTCTAGGCAGATATATAATACGCATGATTTAATATAGTTCTTTAATACACCAGCAATTAAAGATAAACTGATTTTAACTAAAAACTTGTCATTGGTAGTGGTACAAAAATGTATATGTATTGCTTACTGCAGGTGCTCACCTGGTTTTTTAAAGTGACACTAAACTCAGAAGTTAAATATTTAAAAATCCATTCAAGTACCTTAACTGTTAACAACAAATGTATCTTATTTGTGTATCACTCGGCTGTAGATCCTCAAATCATCTCTGAAATGGTGCTGACACTGTCCTTTCTTCTGGAGGGGGGCTACTTTTGTACCCCATGGTCCCTGTGTGTGTTGTAAAGTAGCCAACGCTCCAAGCTCACTCCCGTGATGTACTACAATCTCATGTTTAGTTTACTAATTTGTATTAAGATTGTAGTCCACCACAGGAGCGAGCTTGGAGCGTTGGCTACTTTACAATACACACAGGGACCATGGGGAATAAAAGTAGCCACCCTCCAGAAGCAAGGACAATGTCAGCACCATTTCAGAGATGATTTGAGGATCTGCAGCTGAATGATGTACAAATAAGCTATATTTTTTGGTCTAACTCTTGAGTTTAGTGTTACTTTAACTTCTAGTTACAGATACAAATGATCTTAGTGCTACATTTCAGAATGGAAATAACTGATTTTACTAGCATCACAATCACAGGGCAGAAGGGCCCAACATTCGCTCCTTTGTTGCTGCATCTATTAAGAGACTGCTTACCAGTGCAATCACTCATAGAAAGTTAGTCTTCGGGGTCAGGGTTATTGGGAGCGAGGCCTAGGGAGATGGGGTGCCAGGCACTTTGCTCTCCAAATGAAACCTAAAACCTTTAGATGTTTCAAAGCAGACCTTTACCCTCTTCATCCACTTTACCTAATTGTCCTCCTACCAGGGGCTGATTCGCAACTTTTAGCCCAGGGGGCAAGTACAACCCAGAGGCCCATGGTGCAGCAACTTGGCCACCCTCCCGCTCTGCCTCTTCCCCGCCTTCTCCCCGCCCCTGTCTGCCACTTTTGCCATCCATGTAACAGTAGTGAATAGTCGGCTGATGTGAGGACTCCTAGTAAGTTCATGAAAGGGGTGATTGGCTGGGGGATGGTGCTCTCCTCCCACTGTGCTCCCTACATGGTTCTGGCCTTACTCCGCTCCATGTCTGATATTTAGGCACTCTCACCCACTGTAGACCTCCGCTGGCTGTCCATGCTTCTGGGCTTTGAGCTGTGGGAGGAGAGTGGGAGGTTAGTGGGAGGGGCCGGACAGTGTCAGTGTTCTATAATTTTTCTCGAACCTATACATTTTCTCGACTGTGTCACTTCCAGTGGTGCCGAGTCATCCGAATCAGCTGTTTTCATGACCGCCTTTCTTCATGGCATGTGCACCTGGAAGAGACGCGGTAGAGTATGGGTTGAGGAAAATTATAGCACACTGGTAGTGGAGGGATGCCTCGCTAGTGCTGTTCGCGTGTACGACTGCTGTGACACTGGTAGTATTTGCAGTGGCTCCCTCCCTCCACTGCCTCTATGCCACATGCACCTGGCCGGCCAGCCCGCTTCAGATGCGGCTCTGTACACGACGGCTGCTCGCTCCTCTAGGCTGACCTCTGCAGGCCCCCGCGGGCTGCCCTCTACAGTGCCTGATCCAGCCAGCCTGGATCACATACCGATGCGATCCGCGCTGGCTGGATCTAATCAGGCACTTTAGAGGGCCGCCCACGGGGGCCTGAGAAGATCAGGCCCCCCTGCCCCGCGGCCCAGTCCGCCCCTGCCTCCTACCCCTCTTATAATTGAATATTTAACTGCTTCAGGACCACGTAACGTAGATAAATGGCGGCATCCTGAAGCAGTTTTACCAAGATCACGGCTGCTGCATTATGTCCCATTTTAAACAGGCAGTGATGACTGTTCACATATAAGTGATTTGGCGTTCACATACAAGCAATCTAAACACACATAAAAAAGCAAACTTGTTCAGGGTTTGCCTATGTGCGAAAAGGACAATTACACCACACATGTTACATATCGCCGTGAACGTGAGAGCAATAATTCAAGGGCCATTAATCATAGTTACCACTAAACTGATGAGCGGTAAAAGCTTTTACATTGTCCCCTATGGGAAATTTTGAGTTTTATAGTTTTTTTGCGATTTTGCAGGCACACACAATTTTAAGGCTTAACATGTTTGGTATCGATCTACTCAACGTCATATATTACCAAAAAAGTGTTAGCGGATTTGCCGCCGTATAAGACGACCCCCTACTTTTTCTGTTAAAATATAGGTTTTAACAGAAATGAGCCAATCACGGTGAGCGATGTACTCTGCCAATCCGAGCAGGCTTTGTATTCATTAATAGAATACATCGCTCGCCGTGATACGCTCAGCGCGGTATACTGTATATAGCCGAAGCTATCGTACATACAGTGTTATCCGCACATCCAGCGGGCTGACAAAGGTAGAGATGGGGCATGTCAGACCAGGTCGGTTGCTAAATGCACACTAAATATGGTATACGCCGTATTGTATACCCGGCGTATAAGACGACCCCCGATTTTCGGGGGATGTTTTTAAGTCTGAAAAGTCGTCTTATACGCCGGCAAATACGGTATATTATTTTTCTGTGCACTACATTTCAATTGATTGCATTTTATCTTCAAAATACTGGTTTGATAAACATTTGCGAAAATACAGTGCGACATCAAAAATTGCAACTAGCATTTCTTTATTCTATAGGGCCTCTGCTTTCAGAAAATATATCACTGTTTTAAGCTGTTTTCTAGCCAAAAATTCAGATTTTATCTTGTGTGTGCAAATATTAAAGGAGAACTATGGATCCGATCAGCAGGGATCTCCAGTGACATCATTTACCATATATGGACTTTCCGATTTGTAGTAAATGCTGAAGAGAGAGAGAGAGCTCCTTCCCCTCTGTCATCAGCGATCCACGATCTGTCAGCAGGGAGAGAGAGAGAGAGGGGGGAAGGAGCTGGCACACAGGGACGTGCAGGTAAGGAGAGAGCTGCTGCGCATGTCTATATATTCGTGGACGCGCAGCAGCTCTCAAGAATCACTGTCAGTCATCAGTGGGGAGGATCCCGTCAGATACGTCGGGATGTCTTCTCATTGCGGCGCTTAGCCCCGCCCACCACCTTAAATAAGGTTTTACAGCCTTACTGTGCATTTTTGGCTAATTAGAGTAAATTACATTATTTACTTATTTAGCCTAAGGAAAAAATAAAAAAAAGATAGAACCCCATAGTTCTTCTTTAAAGGGGTTCTAAACCATCCCGTTTTTTGCCTATATCTACTGCTATCAAGCAGTAGATATAGGCAAACAGTTTTAAAAAAAACAAAAACGCTTTAACAGCGGTTTAAACTTACCTTGTTTTCGCTACTCGCGCTCCCGTCCGAGAATCCAAAACTGTTCGGGTGGCCGCAAAGCATCTTGGGGTGGGCGCATGCGCAGTTCGGATTCTCGGCCGGGAGACGAGCAGAGACGCAAGGTAAGTCTATGGACGCGTGCACCCGCATGCAGACACCATGGGATCAGAAGTGCCAGCAAGCCGAGAGGAGTCAGCGCTGGATCGGAGAGCTGCCGAAAACATCAGGAAAGAAGAAGAAGATCGGATTAAGAGACATCATTTAAGGTAAGTGCTGACATTAACATTGGGGGGAGGGAAAAAAGATGTATCCTTTAATTTCACTTTAGGAAATTGCTCCGGACAGCAAGTGGTTAAATTCCCTCCATAACCTTTTTTTTTTCTGTGGTCCCTTTCCAGCATTCCTGGAATTCTCACCTAGGTGAGAATCATGTTCCACTTGTCTCTCATACTCTTCATACTCACATGCGCCACTGCGTATCGTCAAGGCCCAACTGTCTCTTCCCAGTTTACGCAGCTAGCCCCCTGATGACAAACTGTGGCATATGCGCTTCATGAGGGGGCTAGCTGCAAGAACCTGGAAGAAACTAGACATGTGAATTTTCGTTGCAGCAAAGTGACATTAGACCCCCTCCCTGCGCCTTACCAGGCCATGCACCTTTGGCATTGGGAGGGTGTCCTCATGCCAATGGGGACAAGGGCCTCTTCCCCGCAACCCTGACCTGGTGGTTATGGAGGTCTGATGCAAATAAGCAAGGGGGCTTATTTGCATCAGAGTTCCCCTTTAATTAAGCGTGCACCCAGAAGCCGCCCCCTCCCTTTGTAAATGAGTAAGGGGTACTTGTACCACTACTCATTCACTAAAGGGTTAAACAAAAATGTAAATAAACACACCACACTTTTAGAAAAAATCCTTTAATTGAAAAAAAAAAAAAACAGTCAATTTTTGATGATTCCTTTATTTAAAAAAAATTATTTGCTAGATCGATATAATCCAGTGCCAATCATGATAAACAACACCCGCAAAATAAAAAACACACAATGACCTGTCCGAACCCGGCGATGACTCGTTGGAAATGACATCTTTGGCCAGAGCGTAAACAAATGGAGAGGAGCGAGCCAAGACGTCACGGAGCTCGCTCCGCCCATTTGACATTCTCAGCTGTCACATACCACAATAGCCATTCAGGTCTGTGAGCCGAGATGTCATTCGAATAGAATTACCCAGAGAACACAGTAACATCTACTCTGCGATACTGAAATTACTGTATATATCTCTGGTCAATTTTATTTTTCTCTTCTGTTCATTGATGGACCCCACAAAGATCTGTAGATTCCACAGACTGTAACAAAGAGATGGGAGTGTCTTGCCTTGCTGTATCTGTGTGTTTGGGGAGACACACACCAATTACTAGCACACACAAGGGTGCCTCCATAGGATCCTGCAAGGGAAAGGATCCACCCTAAAATAGTATATCAGGGCCAGTGCTCAGGGGACCAGCTGATTCTGCAGGAAGCTAAAACTTTTAAACATCAAGGAGCAGCATCCATTGTAAGTGGATTTAAAATAGCTTAAAAACCCTTTGACTGCAATATCACTTTAAAGTGACATTAAAGGCAAAACATTTTTCCCTCCCCCCCATGTAAATGTTAGCACTTACCTTAAATGATGTCTCTTTTTCCAATCTTCCTCTTCTTTCCCCATGTTTTCATCTGTCCCTCCAGCGGTGTGACGTCACTCCGATCCAGCGCTGACTGCTCTGTCTCTCCGATCCAGCGGTGTCTGCAGGCGGGTGCACGCGTCCATAGACTTACCTTGCGTCCCTGCTCGTCTCCCGGCCGAGAATCGGAACTGCGCATGCGCCCGCCCCAAGATCCTTTGCGGCCGTACGAGCAGTTTCTGATTCTCGGCGCGGGAGCGAGCGGCGATAACGAGGTAAGTTTAAAATGATTTTAAGCATTTTTTTTTTTTTTTACACTTCTTGCCTATATCTACTGCATGCTAGCAGTAGATATAAGCAAAAAAAAACAGAGGGTTTAGAACCCCTTTAAGGCTTGGCTGATATGACACACTGTTACCCAGTCTTCAAACCTGCAGCCTTCCTACATAATAACAAACTAATTTCATACATTTGGCAACTTCCACAATCGTTGTCATTTTTTTTAGTTGATTACTGCTTTGGGTTGTAGATTATTTACACTCTAAACATTGATTTAACATTGCCTTCTTTTTTTTTCTAAATCATTTTATTGTCTCCTGGGAAAGAAAAAAAGACATTAATATAAATGTGAAATGTATCTGTTGTCTAGAAATACATTAAATAAAATGTACTCCTGCATATTAAATATTTATGAAACATCTTTCATAAAAACATAGAAACTGTAATTTATTATTTTGAAAAATGCATTTTATGAAATTACCACATGGTGGTGGTTGCAGATCTAGCAGAAGCCTTGGTGCCTTTGTTTTCTGTGTATGTCATATAATAGAGATATATAGAACAAGCAGACCGGCTTCTCTAAACTTTACACATGCAGTTTCTGAGATTAAATATTTGCTGGCTGGCTCTATATGGCTAAAGTGTACCTGTTGTTCAGTAGCAGATATCACGCTGCAAGGGATGTAAAGGAAGCTGGGCACTCATTGCTTTATTTATATAAGTTACTGTGTATTTTATATGGTGCTGAAATTCACCTATTTATGCTTTTAAAACTTGCTTCCATCTTATTTCAACTTTACTTCTTTATGTGCCCATACTACCGTAGCATTGTTAGGAAGTTAGTTTTTGAGATTTGCGCTGCTGTTCTAAGGAGCCGAAGATCTGATCAAACATTTCTGATTTGCTACGAGGGCTGTCCCTCCACTATTCACCGCCTGGGGGGTCGTTGTGCTGTCAGTGAATGGTTGTTCCATTTGGGGTGCTGTCAGTGAATGGGCTTTCCAGGGGGTTGCAATATGCCCATAGATGCTTGTTACTTCTGGGTCCAGCAGCTCTGTCCGGGCTCCTGCCCAGCTCCCTGGCATCACTGGTTGCCAGGAGCTAGGTGGGACGCCAGCCAGAGCATCCCGCTCAGCTCCTGGCAACCCGTGAAGTCAATGAGCTGGGTGGGAAGCCGGACAGAGTGTCCCAGGTTGCTAAGAGCTTTTAGCAGCATGGGACCACCTCAGGATGTTTCAATATTAGTGCTGGGCTCAATGTTCAAGCCGAACGTGAGTTCGACTCGAACATTGGCAGTTTGTGTGTTTGGCAAACATATAAACTGTCAGGACATTTGGCCGGCTGTTTGCCTGCCAATCGCCCCACAAGGCACTATGCCTTGTGAGCCCTGATTGGCTAAAGCCTTGCATCTGACCACAGGTCAGGTGCAAGACTTTGCCCAGTCAGGGCACAGAGAACTGTGAGAGCCATGATTGTGCAAAGTAATGATGACTCTGCCCAATCATGGCTCACCTGTTACAACTGTAAACAGTTGGGCGGAGCTAGCTGTCACTGCTAGCTCCGTCCAATTGTTTATATGTTACCGTCATCTGTCATAATGCCATTCTGCGGCAGGTGTTCGTCACAAACGGATGGGACGGTGCTCGTCGGGTTTCTTTTTTATTATTTTAATTTATTTTTTATTGTTTTATTTTTTATTTCGTTGAGTTGTCGTTGTCGTGGACAAAGCTGGACATTGTGATTGATGCTGGATTACGTTGGTGGATTCATTAAAAAAAATATATAAAATACTTGTCAAATTATGTGATGTGAATAAGCCCCCTGCCCGCACCCCCACAACCAACTCCCCAGGGTTTGTGGGGAAGAGGCCCTCTTGCCCCCATTGGCACAGGGATAAGGTGCTTTTCCAGGGTCGCCCCTGGAAAAGCACCCTCCTACTGCAGAGGGCATGTGGCCTTGTATCGAAGGGGGGAGGCGCTCGCTTGTCAACCTCCAATCTTGCACTTCCAGTCCTGTGCCAGGATCAAGGCTTTGGTATGGAATTTTAGGGGGAACGTCCCCCCGCCCCTTGTATTGTTTGGGAGGGGAACCGCGTGCATTTTTTTTTCTTTTTAAATGTCATTTTTTTCTTTAGAAATGTCATTTTTGCTGCAGAAGGTTCTATATAACGTACAGATTTGCCAATTTACAGGCAGGTTAAGGGGACCCCTCAGACACGATATTTAAATGAATTTGTCATTTTTATTGTTACCCTTTAAGTGATGTTAAAATCACTGCTCCTTTAAAAACGATATTTTTAAAAAGTTGATACATGTCCCCCAGGGCAGTACCCGGATCCCCATACACCTTTTTATGGCCAATAACTTGCATATAAGTCTTCAAAATTTGGTCAATTGATTTCCAAAGTTCTACCCCCATTGAGTTTGAGTTCAAATTGGAACTTTTCCCATGTTCGAAAGTTCAAATATGAACCGAACATGTTTGCCTCATCACTACTCATTATAGAATTGGATGGATTGTTAGGTGTGTCCTCATTTTACATAGTTTTGGTACATCTATAATAGATTGCACGGATATTGCACAATCAGACTGTATAGCGCATCGTTCCCAACTGTCCCTCATTTTGTAGGGACCGTCACTCGTTGGAACTCTTTCTTCCTCAATTTTTCTGTTTATGTGCAGATCTCCATAAAAAGTGTTTTACTGTGTCAAACTGTAAGTGCCATATGAATCCTCAATAATAATGATGATAATAATAATTAATTACAAAATAAGTTTATAAAATATACATTCTATAGGAAGTGAACATTTTATTTAAAAAAATACTACTAAAGTAATGATCTTAGCCCTGTTGAAGATCTCCTGGAACCTTCAATAAACATTTCAGCTGTACAAAGTTTGCTTTGATATAAAACATTCTTTAGGATATAGGCACGGCCCATCCTGATGGAGTGGAGTACTTGCAAACCTGACAGAGGTTCTAAATCTTTTCCAGTCAAAAACTGTTGGCTGAAACCACAACGAGTGCAAAATGCAGATCAGTTCTGATAGACCTGAAAGCAACCCAGTGACCAACTAAAAAAAAGCACACGACAGGCTGACAACATTGAGGGTATGTTCACACCAGATGCAGTGCGTTCCGGCCCGATTCTGGCCAGAATGCACTGCATCGCTTGCGGCCGGCTCACTTTTTTGTGGGGCAGGAGGGGGCGTGGCGGGCCATTAAATTGAATACTGGCACTGGCAGGATCTCCAGGTAGAAAAAAAAAAAAATTGCTGAAGAAAACTGTATACAGTAAGGCATTATGCCAAACATTCCGTAAAAATTACATCAGGTTAACAGCTAATATATATAATGATAATAAAACGCAGTACATTAAAATTTCAGACCGTTCTGCCCAGAAGTCCTGAAGACAGTAGGAGGCGGAGTCTGCTGTCGTCACTGTCCTCAGGACTCATGGACAGAATGGTCTGAACTTTGAATGTACTGTGTTTTATGCAGATTTGGTATCATCAGGTGTAACTGCACCTGCTTTTAATGTGTTATAATACAAAGCGGTTTTACACTGTGATATTTTTATTGTTATGTTTACTAATAAATCTTGAATAGGTTACACAACCCTCCCCTCCCATCTCCCACAACATTGGAACCAGCGGAACACTTTCATCATCGATAACATCACATCTCTTACAACTTCCTGGTTCATCTGCACCATTTCTTTTCCCTTGTCTCGGATCACGCCAATACCACCCGAAAAGCAACAACAGACACTGTGAAATGTACCAATAACAACAGGTAAAAAACATAATTTCTAGCTATTTCCATTTCCTGTCCATTGGCATTCATACCCATCATACCTCATTCGGTTGTTGCGCTTCTTCCTCTGTCTTTTCTTATTTTTACAACCACATGTCGGACAGTCTGCACAAACTCGAAGCTGCACACCTAACCATCACCCCGAGACCATTTGTTCCCCCACTTTGGTGAGTGCTGTAACATTGGACTTGTTTTTTAAAAACTTTTCATATGTTTTAGGAATACAATTCTTTGTGTATATATATATATATATATATATTTTTTTTTTTTAAATTTCACTA
>NW_017307054.1:105264-120961 GCF_000935625.1 Nanorana parkeri | reverse complement strand
TTTCACTACAAGGGAAGTTCTATATATATTCATTTTAGTTTGCTTGTAGCGCACCTCACTGGTACAAAAAGGTCTGTGATAGTGTGGGAGGCAGAATGGGGACCAATACCAATATCTAATGCTATTCCAGCACATTGGCCACTCACTTTAAGCACGATATTGTAAGGGAGCCATTCCTTTGCTATTCTTTCACAGTTTGCTGGTAATCTAGTACTTGCAACTTCAAAGAAGATGTGTTGTGTTCCCAGTCCTTGTTATATGAGTGATTTCTCTCCTTGCTTCCCTTCGAATCTGTAACATACAAAAAAACGCAGCAAATCTAGTTGATTGTTTTGCCTTTTATTCTGTCTGGAGGCTAGGCTTTAACAGTGTTATATTCCCAGCATTAACAGAACACTTTTTCTTGTTTTCCACTTTCAGTGCACTACTTGAGGTTTATTGGTTTAGTTCTATCTGCAGAACAGCCAGCGGTTTTGTGTATTTGTACTGCAGTTGTTTTTATATTGAAGCTTCTAGACTGCTGCAGAATTAATGGAAATATAAGCAAACTGAGAGGAAAACATACAAAAGGATATTTGCGTGGCAGATGTTTGAATCAGTTCTGTACATGCTGAGATTTCAGAGCAAGAAACCAAGGCACTGCTGAGACGTAATTCCTGACAAAGAGTTACAGCTTTTTAAAGTTTCATAAGTGTAACTTCCAACTAGTTAATATGTTAAGGTGTAAAGTAGTATTAAACTCTCAAACTTTTTTTCCATAATGAATCCAGATATAACAAATATAGCTCACTCAACAAAGTATTTCTTTACATTTTTGCCCAAACACTTACAGTCATCATGTTTCCAAACGACTCCAACTCTCTCAGCTCAGCTTCCCTGAACTTCCTGTCTAGTACAAGATCACAAGGAACAATGCAGTTTCCAGCAGCTGTCCATCTACCACCTTGTTGAGGGAACAAGGGAGGAAGAAGAAGAGAGAAGGGAGGAGCAGGGAGCAGGAGAGTGGGTTGCCTTGCTGTGCTTGTGTGTTTGTAAAGACACACACAGTTTACTAGCACACACAAGGGTGGCTCCATAGGACGCTGGAAAAAAAAAGTAGCCACCCTCCAGAAGGAAGGACAGTGTCAGCACCAATTCAGAGATGATTTAAAGGATCTACAGCCGACTGATATACACATAAGATAAATGTTTTAAATAGTTAAGGTACCTGAATGCATTTTTAAGATTTAGGGGGTTATTTACAGAGGAGCCAAAGGATCAAGCCGTAGCTTTGGCTGATCCTTCGGCTCTCTTCGGCCACCGGAGGACTTAGGTTCAGTTGAACCTGAAGGGCTGCTGTACGGGCTATTCACTATAGCCCATACAGCTGCCGAAGGCGGCCGAGCAGCTCAGCCGTGCCGAATGCATTTGCTTTGGCTCGACTGAGCCGAAGTGACACCCAAAGCAGAGGCCGGCCTTTTGCCCTGCAAATGACAGCTGGGCGGAGCCACCCGTGATCTCACGGCTGGCTCTGCCCAGTTGTAATGACAGATCAACGCCCCCAAATGACCTGGGAACGCTGATCTGTCATTTAAAAATTATAACTGGGCGGACCTGGTCGGGACCTGCTAGAAGACTCTTCTAGCAGGTGGTGGTCAATAGGAAACAGTTGGACAGAGCTAGCTGTCACTGCTAGCTCCACCCAATTGTTTTTTTTAATTTAAATTTATTATTTTTAATTTTATATTTATTTACATTTTTTAAAATATTATTTCAACTTTTTTTTTTTCCGACTTTTTTCACTATTTGCTATTCTGCTCGATACCACGAAGGTACCGAGCAGAAAAGCCGAGCTGAGCCGTAGTTAATAAGCGAACATTGTTAGGCTCACTTTACTATATGGCTCGGTTATTCACTCGGCTGCCTTCGGCAGCTTTGTGAATAACCCCCTTAATCTTGCCACTAATCATGGACAGTAACATAAAGTAATATACTGTATACAGGAAATGTTTTAAATGGCAAGCAAGAGTTTCATTTTTTTTTCCAGCAAGCAGGTCATTTCTAGGGCAATATCGTTTCAAATAAATTGTGCAAAAATTGCACTACCTGAAATTGGATGACTGCTTTATGTTTTTAAATTCTGCATCTAAAAATAAACTGTGTAACATAGGATAGATTGAGTGATGATATCCAACACAAGTCTTAGAGGAAATTACTTTGATTTCAAACTATGAGATCATAAATATATGCCGCACATTTTACATTGCATTACACTTTTTTTGAATGCATCACTTTACAAAGCACTAACTGAAGGGAGCACATTCAGATCAAGACAGAAACCTTACAAGTTTTACACCTGCTTAAACTGTACATAAATCGATGGCACTAAAGTTAATTACCCCGTGTTGGGCCAGTGCCATTCCTGAAATATAAATACACTTTGCTTGTCTTTTGTGATTTGTACAGTTTATATCACTTGGAAGAAACATACTGTGATTTGACTTACTGGTGCTAGTTGAGCTGAAGTCTGACAGTTTCCCAATAGTTTCAATGGGGAGATTTGAATTGCTATGACATACCCTACTATTAAATTATTTATCCCTCCCCCGTGTTCAGACCCACAGCCTGATGAGGCCTGACACTATTGACATTATTGAACCATGTGTGATGGATACATGTACCCATGTAGATTCTGTACTGAAGTTGGTGAAAGTCCACAAACTAAATACACAATAGAAAAATACAAATTCATGAAAGCTCATAGAGTTATATGCTCTGAAGTCAATTAGCTAAATACACAGTTAAATACATTTATTTGAGCTGTTTTACCCATCAGGATTTGTATTTCAGGATTTGTATTTCTGATCAGCCAGCCCTAAGATTTTGCAGCTCTGTCAAACACAGCCAGGCTGCTGACCTGACTTTTCTGTAGTTATGCATTGCAGCTTGGTCACCTCTTTGCCCCCAACCTGTGAATAAACAATGAAGGAGTAATAGAAGATTAATGAGGTAATGTCTCTGCTCTCTTTCCCCATCAACATCTACATTTTCAGCACATGTGCACTACACTGAACCTGATTGGTTCCTAGTGACACAGATGGTGGCTGAGGGAGGGCGCCGAGGGGATACGGAGATGCAGGAAGGGCTGGACGATGCGCGGGCTATCGCCGTCCTTGGCTCATCCTTGGAGATTTTCCAGCGCACTGGCAGATTGTCGCATACTCCTCCAGAGTGCCTTCCAGTCCGCAAGCGTGATGGTAAGGTCATAAAACATAACACGCATTACAAATGAATAAATCTAAGCTGCCACCACCCACAACTTACAGGCTTGTGGGAAACCTTTTCCCAGACACTCCTAGTCCGTACATTCTGTGGTCAAGCAGACTGACACACAGGCTTCGCAGACCACATACACTGCTCTGACTAGCAGTTACAGGTTAGCTAAACCAGGTACAATTACCTAGAGTACCTCCACTCACAGTCTCCTGCACTACCGCTGGAGGAAGACTGACCCAACACAAGCTGGCTGAGACACACAGGCAGATGCAAATCTTGCATAGAATCTAGTGTACTCTGATGGTTGTGTGGCAGCCTAAGTGGTTTCCTCACACCCCTAAGATAGTCCAAGCTATCTTCTTAGCTAGAACCTTGGCATACCCACTTCTTCCACTGCCCACACACACACATGAGACACACGATCCCTGCCTGGAAATGACTTCTAATCAAGCTTCTAGTCACTGATGATACAGATAATCAACTATCCACATACAATAGACACACACCAGTCTCTTCAGATGTGTGCGCTCTTTAGAGCAATCTAAAACCAGCTTAATAACCGCCTCACGGCCAGCCGTTGTGATTAAACAGCCAGCCAGGAGCTTCCTGGATGTAAAAAGCTGTCTAGCCTGTTAGCCCCGCACACTGCGGCGCACGCGAGCAGGAAACTGTCATAATTTAAAAACAGGCAGCGATGCCAGTTTACATACATGTGAGGCGCTGGCTATAGAGCCGACGAATCGCTTGTATGAGGTGCCGATTGTGCGCCCCTCCGCAGCGCTGGTCCCAAGCTTCGCTGTTCCGGGACCAGCACTGCAGCTTTCTGACAAGAGATCAGAGGGCGATCATTACACAATCTCCCTCTGAGCTCCTCTCCGGTGTCAGAATGCGGAAGTGATGTATATTACATCACTTCTGCATTCTGCTGTCACTCTTCGACTACAGAACCTCCAGAGTAGCTGGTGAAGCAGATCTCTGCTTCATCAGTTTCCTTGGGGCTCCCTAGGTGACATTAGGGGTCTTAAAAACCCCTAATGACTCCATAAAGAGGACCTGTCACATCCTCTTTGTATATTACATCACTTCTGCATTCTGCTGTCACTCTTCGACTACAGAACCTCCAGAGTAGCTGGTGAAGCAGATCTCTGCTTCATCAGTTTCCTTGGGGGTCCCTAGGTGACATTAGGGGTCTTAAAACCCCCTAATGCCTCCATAAAGAGGACCTGTCACATCCTCTTTGCTATCAGATAGGAGGATTCTTAGCCCCCCTGTGTAATAATAATAAAGTTAAATGAATAAAAAAAGTAAAACAAAATTAAAGTTCCTCCCCAAAAAATTTAAGCCACACATAAAAAAAAAACAAAAAACACAATTTAAAAAAAAAAGTCCCAGCCCCACATACACGCGCGCAAACATGTGCAACATGTGCAGACCATTACACTGCACATGTTGCATATCACTGCGAACGTTGGAGTGAGGGCAATAATTTTAGGCCATTATTCACTGATAACACTAAATTGATCAGCAGTAAAAGCTTATTGCCTATGGTCAATTTTGGGTATAGTATTTTATTGCGATTTCGCAGGCGCACGCAATTTTAAAGCTTGACATGTATGGCATCTACCTGATGTGACCCCGTCTTTTATATTTTACCAAAAATATGGGTAAGAATAAATGTTTTATAGTAAAAAATAAATACCTCCAAAAGAAGGCTCTATCGATCCCAAAAAAATGGTATAAAATGTGTTTCAGTACAGCGTTGCATGACAGAATAAATGTCAGTCAAAGTACTGCAGCGCTGAATACTGAAAAATGGCCTAGCCAGGAAGGGGGTGTAAACACCTGGTCTTCAAATGGTTAATTTTATATGGAATATCCCTAGACAGGCAGTGCAAAGAAAAGGGTAGAATTACAAAAAGTTACTGGAGTGGTTTATCCTTAGTGTAGTTCTTCTTTAATGCTGCATACTTTTCAGACAAGTCAATAACACATCAAAATTGCATTAAGACACAACCATAACACCATTAACACATATCCCCCTCTAACAAAGTCTTCTCACCTAGCAGGGTCATCAATAGGGAGAGAGGTATTTAAAATGTGCTAAAATGTGATTTGAATGATTCATTAGTCAGCATTTCAGAGCTTTCCCGTCCAGTGTTTCTTCACATTCAGACTCAATCAATAGCTCATCTGATATTAACTCCGCCGTTAAAACAATAAAGTCATTTAACTCAGAAAGAAGGGAAAAAAGAGAGACTCTCGAGCTGAGGAAGATGAATCAATAAAATGTGAATTCTTCAGAAAATCAATCTTGTCCATTTTCCCCTTCTTTTATTATGTTTTAAGGATTATCATAATGCTCTGCGCTATATCACTGCAAAATGAATTTCTCTGTACATTTGATTTGGAGAGGAAGTCTTGATGGATCATTGCATTTTTGATGTCTTTCTTTATTGTTTAAGGGGAATGAACACCGAACGAGGAGCAGAGGTTTGAAACGGAAGACAGAAAGAGTGCAAGCCTATTTATTATATTCTTCACACTTGTGTACATAACCTCTAATCCACAATGGGATCATCCTACACTTTGAAATTATGCTGATGACTTCATTAATCAATGCTAGTGAGCAGGGCGAAAGAAAGTTTACATGACACACCGCAAGCTTAGCAAACATTGATGCTTGGCATACCAGCTGAACTCTTATGCTGTGACTGATTTAATAAAAAATGCTGTGTTACCCACAGAAGCCAATTAGAGACCAGCTAATATTTTTCTTCTAAAGCTGAGGGCATCAGAATGGCCAAGACAGACACCTCTAGTTTCTGCATATAGTGAGCAAATCATGAGTTGGTAAACTAAGCTCACAATTAAAGGAACATTTTAAAATACATTCCCATGCAGTCTGAGTGTGAGAATGAGAACTAAAAGCTCCAACTTGTTAGAACTAATTCATTTTTATCAATCAGGGAAACATTCCCCAGTTCACTGTTTATTACATTTGTGTGCCCAACACTTACTTTTTTAGTTCTTCACTTCCCTTAGCTCCAGATCACTTTGTGGCACCTCCCTAAACTTTGTGGCAAGGAAAAGAGCGCACTGAGGACACAATGAGGATAGGGGAGTGCATGCATTGAGGACACAGTGAGGATAGGGGAGTGCAATCATTGAGGACACAGTGAGGGTAGAGGAGTGCTTGCACAGAGGTCAAAGTGAGGGTACAGGAGTGCTTGCACTGAGGACACCATGAGGGTAGGGGAGAGCGTGAACTGAGCGCACAGTGAGAGCAGGGGAGTGCGTGTACTGAGGACACCATGAGGGTAGGGGAGAGCGTGAACTGAGCGCACAGTGAGAGCAGGGGAGTGCGTGCACTGAGGACACAGTGATGGTAGGGGAGTGTGTGCACTGAGGACACAGTGAGGGTAGAGGAGACTGTGCACTGATGACATAGTGAGGATAGAAGAGTGCTTACACAGAGGGCACAGTGACGGTAGGGGAGTGCTTGCACAGAGGGCACAGAGGACATAGTGAGGGTAGGGGAGTGCGTGCACTGACGACACAATGAGGGTAAAGAAGACTGTGCACTGATAACACAGTGAGGGTAGAGGAGACGATGAATTGATGACACAGTGAGGTTACGGGAGTGTGGACACTGAGGACACATTTAGGGTTGGGGAGTGCCTGCACTGAATACACAGGGAAGTAGTAATAATAGACAGCATAGGTTGCAACTGCTGTCAATCAACTTTCTAGCAGGAGGGGGAGCAGGGGAGTGGCTTGCCGCTCTAGGGTTTGGGGATATCTGTTACTGTGTACTCACGCAGCATAGAGATACTTGGCTATAGTCTGAGCCAGGAGCACACATGAAAGGGTGGCTCTACTGGACCCTTCAAGGAGATTTAGCCACCAGAGGACAGAAACTAGAGAAGAGAACATTTTGATAGATGCAATGCACAGCAACTACAGGCCTGGGAAGAAAAGGACACAACATACATGGTGTTTGCTTTTCAGGGTTTATTAACACTTTAAGGTGTGGTTATCCTGCCGCCCCCACCCACCCTAGCACTGATCCTGGTATTCTCATTGATAAATATTATTTATGATGTAGTGTTACTTTTGGGTTCCATACTGGAAGTAATGCTTCCTGGTATGGTGGCCCTCGCCAATTTGCAGGAGACTGTACAGGGTCCATTTTCTTTACATTGTGTTTAAGCCATCTCTTTCTAGTTTTCTGCAATGACTAGGAAAAAAACTATTAGAAACGCGATGAAAATTGAATGAAGGCGAAATAACACTGCAAGCATGATTAAAAGATTAAAACTTACTAAAATGAAAGAGGAAAGAGGAATGAAATCATCTTTCTGTCAGAACCTCCTCAAGGTGTGTGTTAGTACCTGCCTGGCTGCATTGTACATTCTGAATAATTTTCAGCATCGACTTGGACTTCCTGCTTTGGCCTGCTGCCAAATTGATATGCTGACACCTAAACCTGGCTTGGTATTGTCAGGGCTAAACTGACATCCATGGTTAGATCATATTATTTATCTTATCTATGGGCTCATGCTACGGTTGATGTTTCAACTACTATAAAGATATGCTAGATATAAATTTGCTCTACTTTGTGTCTATGCTTCTATGCTCCTATTCTCAGAGACTATATTATTCATTTTCAATGTGACCTATGCAGCTGTCTACATTGTGACTACCAGTACAATTCACCTTTAAATCTCTGATATAGACAATTGCTTGGTATGCTGCAATACACTTACCTTCTTGGTTGGATGCTTGACCCATTTGGTCTTCTAGATTTCTTCTTAGCTGGATTGGCATTGTTCATGGACAATCCCTAATGCCTGGCAACTCATTTTTACCATTATAGACTGTTAGTGCATTTGTTATGAGCGGGGAGCAGGAATATTTATATTTGCTATATTATATTACATTGTACATTATACATGCTGGGACTTGTTCCCGTGTCTTGCTGTGACAGCTTGTATACCAGAAATTTACTTGCATGGCTGTCTTCACTTTTATATATATTATAGCTGCTGGATGCATAGTGAAGTTTCTAAATGTATATATTGATTTATCTGTGAAGATTTGAATAAAGGGCTTGTAATCATCAAGTTATGGGTGACCGACAGTGGATGTACCAGCCGCAGAGACTCTTCAAGGCTGGAACATTCACTGCCAGCCACCCATCCATAAACCACCCTCGGTTTCTCCACTCTACTACGCAGTCATTGGTTGCTAGGCCCACTGGCATCCAAGCAGCCAATTACATCACATGTCCCCTCCTCTCCATCATTGGTTGCTAGGAGTGCTGGCATCCAAGCAAACAATTACGTTACATGCCCCCTCCTTTGCAGTTATGGGTTTCAAGGGCCGCTGGGGTCCAACAACCAATCTGATCTCCCTCCTGGAAAAGGTAAGGGAGTTTCCAGCACTCTCCTGGAGATATAGGGTTTCCTTGCACACTCCAAAGACATGCTGGAAAGTTAATTGGATCATGTCTAAATTGACCCTGTGTGCATGTGAGATAGGGACCTTAGATTGTAAGCTCCTTGAGGGCAGGGACTGATATGAATGTGCAACTATGTAAAGTGCTGTGTAAATTGTTGGCGCTGTATAAACACCAATAATAAATAAAATTAATGGGTGTAAATGGGAGCAGTTCACACTAATGTGTTTAGCTGCCCTCCACTGAAAAAATAAGTAGAGCAGACTGCTTTTTTTTAGCGTAATGCAATGTAACACATTGGTGAGAACTGCTAATTGTTTCAACACAAGGTAGAATCAATACCTTGTAAAGCTTAGTGTATACATACATGGTGTTTGCTTTTCAGGGTTTATTAACACTTTAAGGTGTGGTTATCCTGCCGCCCCCACCCACCCTAGCACTGATCCTGGTATTCTCATTGATAAATATTATTTATGATGTAGTGTTACTTTTGGGTTCCATACTGGAAGTAATGCTTCCTGGTATGGTGGCCCTCGCCAATTTGCAGGAGACTGTACAGGGTCCATTTTCTTTACATTGTGTTTAAGCCATCTCTTTCTAGTTTTCTGCAATGACTAGGAAAAAAACTATTAGAAACGCGATGAAAATTGAATGAAGGCGAAATAACACTGCAAGCATGATTAAAAGATTAAAACTTACTAAAATGAAAGAGGAAAGAGGAATGAAATCATCTTTCTGTCAGAACCTCCTCAAGGTGTGTGTTAGTACCTGCCTGGCTGCATTGTACATTCTGAATAATTTTCAGCATCGACTTGGACTTCCTGCTTTGGCCTGCTGCCAAATTGATATGCTGACACCTAAACCTGGCTTGGTATTGTCAGGGCTAAACTGACATCCATGGTTAGATCATATTATTTATCTTATCTATGGGCTCATGCTACGGTTGATGTTTCAACTACTATAAAGATATGCTAGATATAAATTTGCTCTACTTTGTGTCTATGCTTCTATGCTCCTATTCTCAGAGACTATATTATTCATTTTCAATGTGACCTATGCAGCTGTCTACATTGTGACTACCAGTACAATTCACCTTTAAATCTCTGATATAGACAATTGCTTGGTATGCTGCAATACACTTACCTTCTTGGTTGGATGCTTGACCCATTTGGTCTTCTAGATTTCTTCTTAGCTGGATTGGCATTGTTCATGGACAATCCCTAATGCCTGGCAACTCATTTTTACCATTATAGACTGTTAGTGCATTTGTTATGAGCGGGGAGCAGGAATATTTATATTTGCTATATTATATTACATTGTACATTATACATGCTGGGACTTGTTCCCGTGTCTTGCTGTGACAGCTTGTATACCAGAAATTTACTTGCATGGCTGTCTTCACTTTTATATATATTATAGCTGCTGGATGCATAGTGAAGTTTCTAAATGTATATATTGATTTATCTGTGAAGATTTGAATAAAGGGCTTGTAATCATCAAGTTATGGGTGACCGACAGTGGATGTACCAGCCGCAGAGACTCTTCAAGGCTGGAACATTCACTGCCAGCCACCCATCCATAAACCACCCTCGGTTTCTCCACTCTACTACGCAGTCATTGGTTGCTAGGCCCACTGGCATCCAAGCAGCCAATTACATCACATGTCCCCTCCTCTCCATCATTGGTTGCTAGGAGTGCTGGCATCCAAGCAAACAATTACGTTACATGCCCCCTCCTTTGCAGTTATGGGTTTCAAGGGCCGCTGGGGTCCAACAACCAATCTGATCTCCCTCCTGGAAAAGGTAAGGGAGTTTCCAGCACTCTCCTGGAGATATAGGGTTTCCTTGCACACTCCAAAGACATGCTGGAAAGTTAATTGGATCATGTCTAAATTGACCCTGTGTGCATGTGAGATAGGGACCTTAGATTGTAAGCTCCTTGAGGGCAGGGACTGATATGAATGTGCAACTATGTAAAGTGCTGTGTAAATTGTTGGCGCTGTATAAACACCAATAATAAATAAAATTAATGGGTGTAAATGGGAGCAGTTCACACTAATGTGTTTAGCTGCCCTCCACTGAAAAAATAAGTAGAGCAGACTGCTTTTTTTTAGCGTAATGCAATGTAACACATTGGTGAGAACTGCTAATTGTTTCAACACAAGGTAGAATCAATACCTTGTAAAGCTTAGTGTAAAAATTGAACAAAAAACCCACCCCCCCCAAAAAAAAAAATGCAACTTAACGCAACACATGTCAACATACTATGCCAATGCAAGTGAACGCACTTGCGTTCAGTCTCGTCCAACGCACAGATTTTGGTGTGGATGCACCCTTAAGAGAGGAATTCTCCTTACTTTGGGAGATTTCTACTAACTTCATGTTTTGTCTCTAGGGCAAGAAGTGAAGGGAAATCTCCCTAATATTATGCAGACAGCCAACAAATATCCTGGCAGGTGTTGTATCCCTTTCCTACTCTTTACAGAACAAAAATCCCCAAAACGTTTTGGCTCTGCATGCACTTCAGGGATTGAGCCCATTTTGAATACATGCTCATTCAGGTACTACTTGCTTACTGTCCATATTAGCTGCCCCAAAGATATTCACTACAGATCATTTTCTATAGATATAGATCAGCACACACAGTATATCTGGATCATATCTAATTAGTAATTTTTAGGTAACATTGGGAATTCTTGAGTGATTTGTGCATAAAAGCCTCAAACAAAATGCATAATGGTAATTGTCAATACTAATGTAGACTTTTAACCTCCAGAACTTGACTTTCAACATGAACTGGTTAGTAGAAGTCTCCATTAACTTTTTTATCAATATATTTGACTTTACAATCTAAGGCAAAGATAGAACCGAAAAGTCCACAACCTTGGACAGGAAATCAACTGCATGTTAATGAGCCCTGTACCAGCTCGGCTATGTCAGACAAAAAATATATAACTTACACGTAGCTGCTTGTCGTGCTGTTACATTACACAACAGATATAAAGTATTTAGCTCTTAAGTAACTGGTAATAATTTATAATCATAACTCTAAATATTCAGTAGAAGTCTAGCCAACTCATGTAATATTGAAGAAACAAACTTTCTTTGGGCTGACTGAGGAATTATTTTATGGTGCTGAAGAAATTTACCAGTTGTATTTTTCTGTATTGTTAAATGCCCAGTGATATTGGAAGTTTCTCACCAGATTTTATGGTTCTCTTTTGTATCCTTCTGAGATATTGCAACCCCCAACAGCTGTAAGCAGGCCTGGATTTTCTTAATAATTCTATTTTCTGCTCCCTTGTTGCTCCTACCTTTCATTTTGTTCGTGCATACTAAATATGTAGAGAGCTCACCAAACATTCCAAAAATGTATTGTGCAACAGTCACCAGCTCTTCGGCATCCAATGGCCTCCAAATTCCAAATTTGAACAAAGGTTACCCTGCACCAAGGACTTTAAAAAGGATATGGACAAAAAAAATAGCTTTCTTATTTATATACATTGTAAGACCACATTTAAAAAAACTCAGCTATCTAATATACAGTAGAAATATTTTAAGCTTCCTACAGCTCTCTTTCAAACATGTAGTATGTTCAAACATACAGACCTAGCCATTTAAATAGAATCCATAACCAATTATAACATGTCTTTGTGGACACTGAAACTAATCAGCATTCAACATACCACCGGACCTGATGGGAAACTATAGTAGTCAAAGTATACAGTATTGCCATATAATGTGCAGTCCCATACAAATTAGAGCTTGTGTTATGCCAATGAAATCATACCAAGCCATCCCTGGCTCCACTCATCCAAACCATGTACCTGATGGGGAACATATTCAAGATAAACCCATGCCCTATATAACATACCCTCAAGGAAGGTTGGTCCACCCCCATGGCACTCCAAAACAGCTCCAATGACCACACAGTGTGGCTGGACGGTTGGACCTCAGGCTATTGGACCTGATGGAATGCTAGTTACCCTGCAAGGATTTCATTCTGTTCTTCATCTTTTTCTCTCTGGGGGTCAAATGAGCCACAACAAACCTTGTACAATCTTTTCTGCTGTGATTTCACATATGTGGTTTTCCTGGCCATATTTTAAGGTAAGCAACATCTTCTTTGGATATTGGAAGCATATTATACTGCTGCTCTTAAAGGCACCCATTATTTGTTGTTGTAGGTTTACAAAACACCAAGCTGGGCCTTACTCAGCAGAAACACCCAGGCTCACACACATAAATAAAAGCAAAGACCAGATCCACTTGGGTGGTCCAACAAAAATAAAGAATTGGCACAGCTTTAATTGTTTCTTCACACGCTTTGAACACTCTACAAGCTTTGTTTTTTAAAGTGTCACTAACCATGGCTACCATGGCTTAACACTAGTGGTCACAAAAGTTTTCTACCCATTTGCAGTATGTTGTTGCACATAGCCATGCATCTATAATAATAATGTATATCCACTACTACTGTAAAGTGAAACTAAACTCAGATATTAAATATTAAAAATGCATTCTAGTACCTTAACTATTAACAAAAATGCAGCTAAATTGTGAATCATTCAGCTGTAGAGCCTCAAATCATCTCTGAATTGCTACTGACACTGTCCTTCCTTCTGGAGGAGGGTTCATTTTCTTCCACATGGTCCCTGTGTGTGTTGTAAAGTAGCCACCACTCCAAACTCGCTCCCATGATGGATTACAATGTCATGTTTAGTTTATGAATTTGTAATGAGATTGTAGTCCATCACAGGAGTCAGCTTGGTGCAGTGGCTACTTTACAACATACACAGGGAACATGGGGAACAAAAGTAGCCACCCTCCAGAACAGTGTCAGCATTAATTCAGAGATGATTTGAGGAGGAGAAGTGATACACAAATAAATGACATATTTGTTAATAGTTAGGGTACTTGAATGCATTTTTAATGTTTTACTCCTGAGTTTAGTGTCACTTTAAGCTTCAGCCATTGGACTCTGTACTCAACAGGCTTTTATCATGGAGCAACTAAGGCTAGCCAAGTAAACATCTGAAAAGAAGCTGAGAGCTCCACCTGCTGGCTGCATATAAAAATACAAAATAATCATATACAATATTTCATATTTAATTGTATTTAAAAAAAATAAAAAGCAATATATACAACTACACCATATAGTCTCTTTCAAAAGACTGTCATGAGTGAGTATGACTGTTCTTTTAGAGATCTATATGGTCAATAAACATCCATAATATAAGGATTGCTTTGTAACAGAGACTATCATGATAAGGAGACTACAGGACTAGGGGGGGGGGGTTCTCTGCCTAGTTTGTTCATTTCAGTTTCAAGCTTAATAATTTATCCTATATATAAAAGAGCTAAAAAGTGGTCATTCACAGTAAAGTATTCTGTCTTTGTTAACTAACTGTACTGATTGAAACAGGAATCAAAAGCACATGTGTACATACACTTGTGCCTGAATAATATGCATACACTTGTGTCTTGATTAATATGCAAATAACTGTGTGCACTTGTAGCGGGGTGCCTCTTAAATCACAGCCCATGGAGTACAGCTTTCATGTCCTGGTCTGCACCTATGTGCAAATTACGGCATCTCTTGCTGATTGTTGCAGTGATCAGGAACCCTTCACAATGCACATTAATCTGCCATATGGAAATTAGAGATGCAAATGATTAATCTTTTTAAGATTTTCCAAGTGTAAATGCATTTCTAATGAGAACCCATTTTGTTAAATAAATGTGTAATATTAGCAACACAGAGGAGGAGGGAGGCAGCGAGGGGGACACGAGGGGAGGAAAATTTAATTAAAAAGAGTTTGATTTAAATGTACAAGATTTCATTGATTTAGATGCTAATGGGCAGCTACTTTTGTAGAATTTAGCAGACCTTATGCTGTGAGCAGAGTAAAAATAAGCACTACACGTTTCCCTTTAAAGACAGATTAATACCTGTGATAGGCAGACTGCCTGTTCTCCAGGGAAATATAAATCACAGGAAATCTGGACTCATATTAGATGTTGGCTTGCAAATCTAGCTTAACTACTTGCATCCACGCGAAGGCAGGGAAAAACAGCTCCAATAAACATGCCAATGGAGAGACGTTGCCTTTATAGCATTTTATTTTAAACATTTTTATCAGATATCGAAAAAAATTTCATGAAGATCAACAGTAATGGATTCTCCTTTTACTTCTGTTGTCAAGTCACAGACTAGCAGGATCCTGGTGAAAGCTGTAACATATGCTAACCAATTAGTTATTAGTCTACAACACTAAACTGCTGGATTGTGATCTCCAATTGTCTTCTGCAGAATACAGAACAGTTAAAGTGACACTAAACTCAGGAGTTAAACCTTCAAAATGCATTTAACTACCCTAACAATCAACAAAAATGTATCTTATTTGTGTATCACTCAACTGTAGATCCTGAAATCATCTCTGAATTGTGGGTTGTAAAGTAGTCACGGCTCCAAGCTCGCTTCTGTGATGGACTACAATCTCACGTTTAGTTTACTAATTTGTATTGAGATTGTAGTCCATCAAGGTAGTGAGCTTGGTGTGGTGGCTACTTTCTAACACACACAGGGAACATGGGGAACAAAAGTAGCCACCCTCCAGAAGGAAGGACAGTGTCAGCAACAATTCAGAAATGATTTGAGGATCTACAGCCAAGTGATGCACAAATAAGGTAAATTTTGTTAATGGTTAAGGAACGTGAATGAATTTTCAAGAGTTAACTCCTGAGTTTAGTGTCACTTTAAATTTACACACACAACTGACTAGAGCGTATCTATTGTTCAGAAAGTCTGCTGTTCACATAACTGAAAAGCCCCAGATTAAATCTGTAGATAAACAATATTGCTCTGGGAATCCTTTGCTCTTTTGGCATGTATTAAGGTTTAATTGTAACACAAAGCACCTTGTGTAATTTGTATTTATTTATAAATATGCCAATAGTACAACAGTTTCGGACCGATGTTTGT
>NW_017307054.1:100408-105227 GCF_000935625.1 Nanorana parkeri | reverse complement strand
TATATACATATTGTATATACATACATTTATATATTTATATATTTTTGATTTTTTTTCTAGAGACAAGAGAGTTGAAGATTGTGAATGGACACAGGTGGCCTCCATCAGAACACATCAGTGTGTCTGGGCTAAGAAAGTAGCAGTCTGTATGTGGTCGGACAACAGGTCCAGTCTGGTGACTAAATGTAGCAGTTAAAGCAGAGAGGCTGGGCAAAAAAAAAGCGGAGGTGGTAAGACCTTTTTGCTTGTTCTTATGCTAAACCACCCCTGTGTGGGCAGAAATCTGTGTTACTTTGGAAAAGCACACATTACAAAACTGGTTAGGGGGCATGTTTTAAACTGATACAGTGATACTGTTGACCAATAGAAGGGGAATACAAACAGCAAATGTCTCAACAAATGCATGCCACTTTATTTCCTCTCTGCTCCCTGTACACAATTCCCGTATTTTGTTTACAAGGACATACAGATGCAAGGAGATAAAAAAAATAATAATTTCATGGATGGATGCAGGTACATCATTTTTCCCCTGGGGGGAAATGTACATGGCATATAAATTAGCTTAATTGACCTCACTAAGCTATTGATTTCTCTTGCATGGAATGTAAATAATTAGCTGGAAGATAATTTAACCTGTGAGAAAGTCTTAATAACTAAAAGTGAATCTGTACTGGGACTGAAATAAACCGCTGGCTTAAGGACATCAACATGGGAGGTAAGAAATGCCCCATACTAATGTTTATCTTCCTAGGGTGTTCAATATGTAAGGTTAACTTTTAGCACTAAAGTTCTTCTATGCTCCCCTGCAATGTGTGGCTCACTACTGCTCAGAGGAATGGCATGTTGCATTGACAGATACAGGGGAATACAGGGAAATGTAGTAGAGCCTCACCATATGGGGAAATCCTGGTGCCCCAGGTTTGTGCCTACCTTTAAAGCTGAGCTCCAGGCAAACAGCTAAACACACAGAATAAATTGTTCCTCATGGTCCCTGTGTGTGTTGTAAAGTAGTCACCCCACAAAGCTCACTCCCGTGATGGACTACTATCTCACGTTTAGTTTACTAATTTGTATTGAGATTGTAGTCCATGACGGGAATAAGCTTGGAGCGGTGACTACTTTACAACACACACAGGGACCATGGGGAACAAAAGTAGCCACCCTCCAGAAGAAAGGACAGTGTCAGCACCAATTCAGGGAGGATTTGAGGATCTACAGCCGAGTGATACACAAATAAGATACATTTTTGTAAATAAGGTACTTCAATACATTTTTAGGGATTAAATCCTGAGTTTAGGGTCACTTTAAGTTACTACAGCTTTTATATTTTAGACCTGCTACCGATTTTCTGAAATCAACCCTTTAATTTATTAACATTTACAGAAACATTTGCCAAATATAGACTACTGATCTTAAAAACAACTCATTGATACATAATCAGTGAACAAAAACTCTGCTCCAGCCTGTCCCAAGAGACAATGGGGGTGATTTACTAACCTAAACACACGCACGCACTAGGTGCGTGTGATTTTTACACAGCAAAATGTATTTATCAACCAAAAAGTCTCTAAAAGCATATTTCCACTAATGCCATATATGGAAAAATCATGCACATGATGCATATATAATGCTGCTTCACAGTTTAGACAAAAATGGTTAGCTCATGCATTTACATTCCTGCATTCATCAACGCAAGCAACACAACATAGAGCTAATTTACACAACATCACCTTGCAAATTCATGCTTGGCTTTGCACAACCCACCTGCTGGGTGTGTACACACTACAAAGGTGTTTAGATTCCACCCATAGATCATGCTGGGAGGGAACACACTACAGAGGTGTATACATGTTCGTGGTGTGTTTATAAGGTTAGTAAATCAACCCCAATACCTCCCAACTGTCCGTTATATGGAACCAAACCCCTCTGTACCTCTTTCCTCATTAGTTCTCCCTCTTTTTTGGTCTGATGAACAGATATCTATGAAAAGGTTCTATTTATTTACCAAAAGTGTTATTCTGCACTATAACCTTTATCTTATCTCTAAATTATCTTGTTTGCTATTTTGAAAAGTCAATATTAAGAAAAAGTAATGGTCCACATAACTGGGAGTATGCCCACTGTCTGAATACATTATGCTAGAAGGTGTCCCTCTTTGGTTTGTTGTGGACCGGCCCAATGGATATGTTGCTACAATTCATATTGAGACACATCATCATCATCCCAGCACAGCCCCACCATGTGCATGCATGGGGTGGAATCTCCACGTAGGAGTTGCCATTTGTTTTTTTCTCATTAATCATTTGCTTGGCCTGAGTGGGCCAAGTAATAACAAACCAAATTAAATTTCATATCCAAAATCAGAAAAATTAAAGAAATAAAATTTCAAATTAATCCAAAACAAATTTTTTTTGTGGGGTTACATATCTACTGAGTTGTCGGAAAACATCTACAACTTTTATACAAATCTTATTGTTACTTGGATTTAAAGTGACTCTGGTTGGTCTTTGGTGTTTGAGGAAGCAAGCCTTGCTTACTGAAACGTGTAACACCTTCCCTGCTCATCTGTGACAATGATCGTTCATCGTGGATTACTGTTGATGGAGTTAATGATTGTAGTTGTGTATCATATAAATAGTATGTGCTGAATTTCGATTATAGGGTATATTCTGTTGAGGCAGGGTAGACATAGGTTTCTTTGGAAAGCCATATTTAATATTATGATATCCAAACACATATTTTATTCAGAATACTAACAAGAGCATACAAAGCCATCCACAACTCTGCCCCCAGCTACATCACCAATCTCATTACAAAATATCAACCAAACCATCTTCTCCGCTCCTTTTTCTGCCCCTTAGCTCCCTTGTTAGCTTCTCCCATGATTGCCTCCAGGACTTCTCCATTCACTGGAACTCCTTACACCAATCTGTCTGGCTATTTCATACTCTGTTTAGGCGATCCCTGAAATCTTATCTATTCAGGAAATACTTACCTGCCTCTAAAATTAATATTTTACTTGGTCAAGCAACTCATCCCCACACAGTTACTATCCTTTGTATCACTTGCCCCTCCCTTTTAGATTATAAACTCTCACGAGCAGGACCCTCTTGTATTGAATTGTATTATAACTGTGCTGTGTCACTTTATTTTTAAAAGTGCTGTGCAAACTGTTATTAATCTTTATCATACAAAAACCATATAAAATAAATAAATAAATAAATATTATATAAAACATTACATTTATGTCATAAAATTACTTGTTTTTTATTTCCCGAAAATTACTATTATTATAATCTTCAAAGAGGAAGGCAGTGTGTGGGAAAACTCTTACCTGCCTGCTAGAAATATATATTTTTTGTTTTGTACACTGACTGTGGAGGATTCGTAGTACAGTGCACACTCTTTGCATCAGTATGACGCTGGGACATGGAGCCGATTGCCTTTGTATGACTTCTTATAAGAATATGTCAAAGAAGTGTGAGAGCAGAAGTCAAATATTTGTCTACGCATAACAGACATCTGGACTGTGACAGAGAACTCTACACACTTGATGATGAAAACCTTCAAACGATATGTCAAGGTAAGTGGCATAAATAGCGATCTGTTAGTCACATCCTCCCTGGACATATATCTATTAGTCACATGCTCCCTGGACATATATCTATTAGTCACATGCTCCCTGGACATATATCTATTAGTCACTTCCTTCCTGGTGATATGTCAATTAGTCATTTCCTCCCCAGCTCTAGTGCATTTTTTTAAAGAAAGATTCCCCTTCTTTGCCATTTTACTTTCTTCAAATCTTGACAACACTATAGAATATCTTACTGTTCCTATACTGCAAATCTTATCTTTTAGATTTCAGCATTTCAGGCTTCTCAGAGAATGCATTGTAGATGGCAGGAGGATGGGGAAATATACAAACCTACTGTATAGGCTTGGATCCTATGTTTCTAAGGCTAGGCCCTTGTCAACATTAAATAATACGCCTTTATATGTTTTAACAGCATAGTCTATATAAACAAACAAAGATGTGACTTTGGGGCTCATGTATAAACTTTTTCAAACCTTTCAAATGTTGTTTGCATGGCATTATCACCACTAGATGACGCCAATGAGCATTTCACATGCACCTCAGTGCCATCTAGTGATGGTAATGCCGTGTGAACGGCATTCACCAAGCTTTACACTAGGTGGAGGGTTTATACAAAAGCCCCTTAAAGTACAGCTGCACCCTTCTCAAAGATATCTCTAACCAATCTGCACTAACGCAGAATCTGCTCTCCAATCGTTTCTTTGGAGTGGAAAGATGACACCAGGGGTGACCCCTAGTGTCACCTAAAAGAGAATCTGTCACTACTAGTATGCTATCAAATAGGGGGCTTGTAAGTCCCCTTATGTGATAGGAATTAAGTTAAGTTAAAAAAAAATTAAGTAAAGGTTAAATAAAATAAATGTAGAAACAAAAAAAATTAAAGGCCTACGAGAGCATGTGCATATTAATGTAAACTTGCATCGGGTGCGCCTACGTATGAAAACGACAATTGTACTACACGTTAGATATTGCCGCATGTACCAGAGTTAGAGCCATATTTCTAGGGCCGATATTCACGGATATCGCTAAACTGATGACTTGTATGGCTTTTAGAGCGTCACCAACGGACAATTTCGGGTACCGTTCTTTGTTGTGATTTCACAGACGTACACAATTTTTAACCTGGACAGGTATCTATGTACTCATCGTGACCTCATCTTTTATATTTTGTGTTTTTGGGCACAAAAATTAAGTTAAGTGCATTTTTAATAAATCTTTGAG
>NW_017307054.1:98344-100006 GCF_000935625.1 Nanorana parkeri | reverse complement strand
TAATAATAATATAATAAAATTAATCTTTATCATACAAAAACCATATAAAATAAATAAATAAATAAATATTATATAAAACATTACATTTATGTCATAAAATTACTTGTTTTTTATTTCCCGAAAATTACTATTATTATAATCTTCAAAGAGGAAGGCAGTGTGTGGGAAAACTCTTACCTGCCTGCTAGAAATATATATTTTTTGTTTTGTACACTGACTGTGGAGGATTCGTAGTACAGTGCACACTCTTTGCATCAGTATGACGCTGGGACATGGAGCCGATTGCCTTTGTATGACTTCTTATAAGAATATGTCAAAGAAGTGTGAGAGCAGAAGTCAAATATTTGTCTACGCATAACAGACATCTGGACTGTGACAGAGAACTCTACACACTTGATGATGAAAACCTTCAAACGATATGTCAAGGTAAGTGGCATAAATAGCGATCTGTTAGTCACATCCTCCCTGGACATATATCTATTAGTCACATGCTCCCTGGACATATATCTATTAGTCACATGCTCCCTGGACATATATCTATTAGTCACTTCCTTCCTGGTGATATGTCAATTAGTCATTTCCTCCCCAGCTCTAGTGCATTTTTTTAAAGAAAGATTCCCCTTCTTTGCCATTTTACTTTCTTCAAATCTTGACAACACTATAGAATATCTTACTGTTCCTATACTGCAAATCTTATCTTTTAGATTTCAGCATTTCAGGCTTCTCAGAGAATGCATTGTAGATGGCAGGAGGATGGGGAAATATACAAACCTACTGTATAGGCTTGGATCCTATGTTTCTAAGGCTAGGCCCTTGTCAACATTAAATAATACGCCTTTATATGTTTTAACAGCATAGTCTATATAAACAAACAAAGATGTGACTTTGGGGCTCATGTATAAACTTTTTCAAACCTTTCAAATGTTGTTTGCATGGCATTATCACCACTAGATGACGCCAATGAGCATTTCACATGCACCTCAGTGCCATCTAGTGATGGTAATGCCGTGTGAACGGCATTCACCAAGCTTTACACTAGGTGGAGGGTTTATACAAAAGCCCCTTAAAGTACAGCTGCACCCTTCTCAAAGATATCTCTAACCAATCTGCACTAACGCAGAATCTGCTCTCCAATCGTTTCTTTGGAGTGGAAAGATGACACCAGGGGTGACCCCTAGTGTCACCTAAAAGAGAATCTGTCACTACTAGTATGCTATCAAATAGGGGGCTTGTAAGTCCCCTTATGTGATAGGAATTAAGTTAAGTTAAAAAAAAATTAAGTAAAGGTTAAATAAAATAAATGTAGAAACAAAAAAAATTAAAGGCCTACGAGAGCATGTGCATATTAATGTAAACTTGCATCGGGTGCGCCTACGTATGAAAACGACAATTGTACTACACGTTAGATATTGCCGCATGTACCAGAGTTAGAGCCATATTTCTAGGGCCGATATTCACGGATATCGCTAAACTGATGACTTGTATGGCTTTTAGAGCGTCACCAACGGACAATTTCGGGTACCGTTCTTTGTTGTGATTTCACAGACGTACACAATTTTTAACCTGGACAGGTATCTATGTACTCATCGTGACCTCATCTTTTATATTTTGTGTTTTTGGGCACAAAAATTAAGTTAAGTGCATTTTTAATAAATCTTTGAG
>NW_017307054.1:95686-98153 GCF_000935625.1 Nanorana parkeri | reverse complement strand
GTAGAGGAGCGGATAAAGCCCTTCTTTAGGTTATCCTCAATGTACTCCCTGAGAGTATCCAGCTCAGGCTCCGAGAGGGGGAAGATGCGCCCGAAGTGGATCGCCGCGCCTGGCAGCAAATCAATGGGGCAGTCATAATGGGGAGGGGGCGGGTACAGCTGGCTCTGCCTCTAGATAGGCAGATTCAGCTGTCACTCACGCAGCTGGGCGGATCCCGTCATCTAAGTCGGGATCCGCTCCAGGTGCGGCGTCTCAGTATACCGCAAGCTGTAGCTTGCGGTATACTGAGCTTAGGGTGACGGGAGGACGCTAGTTTGTGTCCTCCCGTTACCCCAAGGAGAACTATGGGGAAAAACACTGACCCCATAGTTCTCCTTTAAGTAATTTTCAGGCCTAAAATGTGGCTTATAACGTGTGTGGGGAAAAAACGCCTTGCAGGGTTAAACCCAATTTCATCCAAAATGTTTTTATTTTGTTTTGGATAGAACAGGGAGGGGTTAGAGCTTCTGTCAAGTTTTCACTGTCCTCTCTTCCTGCTGTGGAGATTTGTGAAAAGACCATGGGGACACATGCAAAAACGCATTTTTAGTAGAGTGAAGAACATCTGGCAATGTTTTCCTTGCCTACCTGTCCCACTGATGTTCACACCCCCTGTTTCTTCCATAGATATCACAGGAACAGGAAATAAGGATAAACTTCCCCAAAAGAGAAAAAACATCTAACTGGAGTTTGGCTTTAATGAAGCCAAATAGAGTGAAACCAACAATTTAAAAGTGTATGTTATTGAGCAGAAATGCTACTGTGGTGTTTGGCGTGTGAGCACTTACGGTTCTTGGCGGGACAGGACCGTGCATAGTGCCCCGTGCTACCGCAGTACAGACACAGATCCAGCTGACGACGTCCTCAGGGGTGAGCGTATGGCCAAGCGATACTGCTGGGATGTCCCCTCCGTGTGCGTCCCCGCACACTGGCTCGTTCTGGGACATTGTACGTCCCTCGGACCGGCACTCGACCTGGAGCCACTCGGACCGGGACCCGACATAGCCCCCCCCCAAGGGGCGACCCCCGGGCGCCCATCAGGCGGGCCTTGGCTGGGTTGTTCTGGAAAAAGGTCCGAATGAGCCGTGGGGCATGTATTGCGGACATGGGCTCCCATGAGTTTTCTTCTGGGCCATAGCCCTTTTCACAACATCTCTTAAAAAAGAACTGTAGAGTAAGTTTTTTTCCCATAGTTCTCTTTAGTGTCACAATACTGTCTGGATCCACCCAGGTGGCTGATTGACAGCGGGCTCTGCCTATCTAAAAGCAGAGGCAGCTGTGCACGCCCCCTCCACCGTTGGCTCCTCCACTCAGCGCTGGAGAATGGGAGGAGGGAGGGGGGAATCCCTGCGGGGAGCGGTGACTGACAGTCACTGTTCACTTCAGGGAGACAATCGGGAAGTGAGCTGATCAGTGCATGTTTCTGCTCACTTCCCGATCTGTGACAGCTTCTTCTGGGAATCACTCATCTCATAGTTCTCCTTTATGAGAAGAACTTTACAAAAAAAATCCCCAAAAATATCTTGAAAGAAAGGAAGCCCCCTCTGGATGCATTTCATTCACGATTTGTTTTCTGTCATTGAAGTTCAAAAAATGAATACGGCAAAATGATTGTAGATGTAAAGTGAGATTTTAATTCCATCCAGACTAATGGGATTACTGCTCTGCGTTGAAATTGTCACAGATTTGATACAGCAATAATAATAATAATAATAAAAAAAATTATTTCATGTAACACGAGAGCAGAAGGGTGGAAAAAAGTAGAACAAAAGAGATTAGGAGAACTGAAGGTCCCACATTGCTACAGCATTTCTAACAAATGTCTAGTGTAGGCAGAGTCTAATGGGAATCAAACCCAGCATAGCAGACTCTACTCGTTTCACATGGTCTCTCTTCCTCTTACCGGCTCCCTGTCAAGGAAACCGGATCCTTAATTGCAATTTAGTTGTAGGTTAGAGCTAAATCTTCATTTCCTTTATTGCAGCTCAATGTAATTGCATAAATGCTCCCCACGGCAAAAAAGCAATATACTTTATATCAAGCCAAAATGAAAAGCCCCTCTTCGTTATAGGTAGTCAATTGGATTGCTATCTACGTCAATATGACAGATGAAGAGTCATCATTTGGTGAAAAAGTCACCTGGATACATTAACCCGTTCACATATTTGGAATAAGGGAGATGTGTGATTATATAGGCAGATGTCATACTGTCATCCTATCATTGATTTTAATACTATAACAAGGCAATTTAAACTAAAAGAGGGGAGATGCAGGTTTACAGAGTCTGATGACCTACGCACTGTTACACTACAGTTCATTTATAAAAACAGAACTAGAGGAATGGAAAGTGGCAGTCTTCTGCAAAGCAACCAGCAGCATTAAAGATGTAATTTTTCTTCCCCCAAATTATATATGTATATATATGTAT
>NW_017307054.1:89039-95415 GCF_000935625.1 Nanorana parkeri | reverse complement strand
TATTATTATATATTAACTATATATGACCTTTTCAGTTTGGCTTGTTATAACACCTTGTTTACAGCTTCCTTTACTTCACCCAGTCTAGTGTGGTTGATTTTTCTTTTGCAATGTATATTTATTTATTACAGGTATTATTACAGTGCCAACAATTTACTTCACACTTCACTTCACATAGTTGCACATTTACATCAGTCCCTGCCCTCAAGGTCCTTAAAATCTAAGGTCCCTATCTCACATGCATACAGGGCCAATTTAAACAGGAGCCAATTAACCTTCCAGCATGTCTTTGGAGTGTGGGAGGAAACCAGAGTACCCGGAGGAAACCTACACAAGCACAAGGAGAACATGCAAACTCCTTGCAGATAGTGTCCTAACTGGGATTTGATCCAGGGACCCTCATATATATAATTCATATATAAAACCTCTTCACCTCTGCCTTAGGTACATTATACCAAATGAGGTCCCTTTCTGTGGATTCCATTCCTTTTGCCCTAAATCAGTTTAGATGATTAATGTGCTCAGGGGATAAGCCAACATTGTGGCAAGCAGCAAAAAAAGCCATACTCAAAAGTGATCTACAAGAATGACATAGCCACTCAGGTAGTAAAACACACCTTTGCTCATACACTGAGGCTGATTTACTAAATAAGTTGAGAATCTTCACTTAAAAGTGAATGTTTACTTCAATTATCTGATTGCGTGAAAAGAAAATTCATGCACGCACTATTTGTTCTGACTGCACCGGACTGTAAATTCAGGCACAAGTGTGCCACACGCTCCCGTGCTGCCGATCGCATTGTGGCCAGAGGGCGTGGCCCTGGTGCCATTGAGTTCAAAGCACCGTCACGGCCCCGCCCGCCCCAAAACAAAGTGAGCCAGCCAGAATTCGATCCAGGATCGCTGATGGTGAGGATGGTGTGAATAGCCCTGAATGTTCACAACTCCATTAAGCACTCGTAATTAAGATCAGGTGTGCAGCTGCAGTGTAACCAGTCTGCAGTACTGAGTTTAATGAAGCAGATAGTGGAGGCTGCAGGTTGGTCGTTAAGAGTTGTTTTTTTAATTGCAGGTTCATGATTGTGAACACTGGTGAGCATTTAATGTAATCTTCCAACAATGATTTAACCATCAAATTGATCAGCATTTGGGACATTTCCAGGTATCAATTTCTAAAACCCCCAACTGTCACTGGAAATCGAGCACACGCAGCAAACTGCTTGGGGTATTCCTGTTTCCAGCACTGAAAAATGTTCTCCGTGCTCATCTCCAGTCCCAGCTGTTCGTACTACTATTGGCATTTACAGTGCAGTGATGCTGCAGAAAGCACCTAGGGGGCAATAAGACAAGCGGAGGATTAAAAATGAGTCCTAAAACGCTGACATTTTATACTATATGTCATTAAACAGAATCCAGTCCGCAGAGATATATTACAGTGTATCTTTCTGTGACTACATTCAGAACTGCTAAATGGTATGTAAATGAAAATGAAAATTAAAGCAGAATTATGTGATTCCTCAAATCTCACTTATTTACCAAACAGCACAGTTGTAAAAATATGCGCGCTGACAAAATATTCATGCAATTTGCAAGGGGCATTTAGGATATCATTTTCAGAATTAATTATTTGATCGCAGACAATGTACGAGTGATTCATTTATTAAACTATTATTCTGTAAAGTATAAATTAGCAGCTGAATATTCTGCTGTGGGATTCAGCTCATCGTTTAGGCATCAGTTTTAAGGTAATAAACAATGCAGCAATGGGCTTAATGATCAAAATCCTGAAGTGTTCAAAAGATGAAAAGGAAGCCTCAAACTGCAATTAATAATTAAAGAGGAAGTCCAATATTTTCAAAGGTTAACCCTTGCAGTGGGGCTACCCCCTGTATTGCAAGGGTTGAAGGAGAACTATGATGTGAGTGATTTCCATTCAGCCTCATAGTTAGAGCCGACCTGTGACAAAGAAGATGTCACAGGTCGGCTCTATAGATAGGGAAGTGAGCAGAAACATGCACCGATCTGCTCACTTTTCGATCGTCTCCCTGCAGTGAACAGTGACTGCCAGTCACCGATCCCCGCAGGGATTCCCCCTCTCCCCTCTTCGATCCTCCAGCGCTGAGCGGAGGAACGAGCAGGTGGGGGGGCGTGTACAGCTGGCTCTGCCTCTAGATAGGCAGAGCCAGCTGTCACTCATGCAGCTGGGTGAATCTCGATAGTAATGTCGGGATCTGCCCCGTCTGTGGCGCTCACAATATATTGCGGGCAATAGCCCGCGATATACTGAGCTTTGGGTCACGGGAGGATGCTAGTATTTGTCCTCCCGTGACCCTAAACAGAACTATGGGGAAAAATACTTACCCTATAGTTCTCTTTTAACAGCACATTTTGGTGCAAATGAAGAAAATTGACTTACCTGATCCTTGATCCCGCCTGGCTGCTGGACCATTCTCGCAGTCTCCTGGACTCTGGCGGTGTATGCCCTGCTGCCGTCATCACCTCTATGAAAGGTCCATTCACTTCCATTAGACGCAAGGATGCCGAGGGACATAACGTAGCCAGAGAGGAATGGCAGATCTGAGCAGTCACCATATTCCATTCCCTAGACCAAAGTGCCCATAGGAAATAATGGGATTTCACTTGCTGGGCGTTTTACAGCGCGTCGATCAGCGCTGAAAAACGCCCAGGTGTGAACCCGGCCTAAGTCCATTATGAACGATATAAAGAACCTCTTCACACCTAGCTGGTCTGTTGTCCTGCTACATTTAGAATGGACTGCCAAGGCATAGCAACAGACCAAAAACTGGACCTGCACTTTTTTTAATGCAACACACCTATTACGTACCTCATTCTCACGCAACTGAGAAGGGGGCTACCTGTGCACCTCTCGTCCCACACCTCAGGAGTTGGTGACAGGGGATATAAGGACGGGGAGAGGCACAGGCACCGCTGCTGGTGGCTGGCCAGGTTTTGTAGAGGGGCTTGTGTGCATTGGACCTGCTGGTGAGTCTGCAGTACTAGGATGGCAGCGGGATCACTCGGAACCAGATCAGGCAACAAGTGTGGAGCCGGAGAAGCACTGACTGGATGAATTGGCTCAGAGTAATGGTGGAGCAGGCCAGGAGCGAAGTCAGGTTCAAAGACGGGGTCATACACAGGAAGCAGAATCTTAAAGTGCCGAATCACAGATCAGGAGCAAGGTCAAAAGTCATAAGCCAGGATCATACTCAGAATCAAGGTACCAAGTCAGAAGGTGGATGCGGAGTCAGTGGTCACAAGCTGGGTTCAAACACAGGAGATCAAGAATACAGGAACAAAACGCAGGGGACACAGGAACACAGAGGACCACTCAGCAACTTGATCATGGCCTTCGTCTGTTTAAATAGGCAAAGTGTGCACACTAACGTGTGCTTGCTATTGCGCGTAAATGTTCCCCTACGTGCGTCTATGTGGCAAAGTGCGTTTGCTTGGAACTTTTAGCATAGGAGTGCATGCATGTGTCTGCACATGTCTTTGAGCAGGGACCAGTTTGCAGGTAAGATTCCTACAACACCACAACATACGACATGTGTGTTTGTTTTAAAAACACACTACATACTGCTACTTCAAAGTGTATACCTTTAGGGAGCAAAAATAAAAGATCAAAGACTAAACCAATATGGTTTAATAAAACTGTAAAACAACACGTCAAGGACAAGAGAGCGACATTTATAAAATATAATTCTTCACAGTAAGATCAGTTAGGGTCTGGAACTCACTGCCACAGGCGGTGATTTCAGCAAATAATGTGGAATTGTTCAAGAAACTTTTGGACGATTTCTTAAGGGACCGTAATATACAGGGGTACGGGTACTCCTAGAATGAGATCCTAATAGGTTGGACTTGATGGACTAATGTCTTTATTCAACCTCAAATACTATGTAACTATGTGAACTGCTGTGTGCTGCGACATTTACCATACTTTTGCATTTTATTGCGTTTCTTAAATTTAAAGGTTTTGCCTTTCCTGGTTCCTCCCCATGCTAATTCAATTTTTAAATAAAACCTGTTTTCATTAGATACCTTATTTAAGACCCAGTCATTTTATCAGTGGGCACCTGTGCTTGTGTAATGCAGGCAGATCATAGGTGGCTAAGGGCCAGCAGGGTGGTGTACATAGCCTTCTGAAAATATCACAGTTTCCTGCCTCAGTACATCTCAGTCCTGATGCAAGCAATACTCTGGCTCTTAAAAGTAGCTATGTAAATATCAAAATGCTTTGATGGGTTGATGTCAGTCTGGAGGGGTGAGCAGTCCTAGGCATGCAGAAGCTGAGCTTCCATGGACAGAAAAAACAGAAATCCTGTAAAAAAAAAAAGGGGTGAGCCAGGGACAGTCAGGCTGGAGAGGAAAGGACTAGATGCAGGCAGGAAATGAGGTGGCTGTCTCTGACTGCTTTATCTTTTAATGCATGTGACGGTAAGCTAACAGTGTGCAGTGAAATCAAAGTAAGCAAATGCAATGCAGGAAAGGAGCCTGCACAGCTGTGCAAGACTAAAGGGAAAGCCGGAGTTCAGAGCAACTCTACTTCAGTTAAAAAAATTAGGGCTGTTTACTGATTACAATTTTCGTGTTCGATTAATCGAAATTGTTTTTAATTGATGAATCAATTAATTTCGATTAATTATAACGCACATACAGATCCAACTACATTGGCCTATACACATACAGCACAGCAATGAAGTAATAAAATGAACTAGGATCACATTAATCCAGCACGTTATTAATCTCACGTGCCCCACTCAATATGGACGCCGTTTGAGTGGGGCAACTCAGAATAATAACATGTTGGATTAGTGTGATCCTAGTTCATTTTATTACTTCATTGCATAGACCAATGCCTTAGCTGACACTCATGCAGAAAGTTTCAAAAAATGTTTAATTGATCAAAAAGATTAACGATTAATCGAGAAATTAATTGTTAATTTGCACAGCCCTAAAAAAAATATATATAAAGCTAAGATATAAAAATAATATATAAAAATACCTTTTTGAGTTTAATCTGCAGCCAGGTTTGAATTTTCTAAAGCTGAAGGAAAAAAACCCCCCTAAACATTCCTTGTATTCAGGCAATCTGTAACAATATATTATTTCCTTTTCAAGTGATTGGCTCGCAGCAGTTTTTCACCTATTACAACGCTCTCACTCTGCAGTCAGGGAGCAGGACGTAACTGCAAGAATCCAAACAAATGGCAGTAACTAGGACTGTACAGTGAAGCTTGATAGTATTCGTATAACTTATGTAACTGACCAGGAGAACATCTTTTTTTTTTTCCAGAAACGTTGCCTTAACAGACTACAAATACTTTGTGAGTGGTGGTGTAGATGTGCACAGGTAAGCTTGTCTTGGTGTTTTTCTAATAAAACATTTACATTTATGTCGAAAGCTGTGTATTTTTATAAATGTGAGTTACGCTTCACTTGCTTTGGGACTCTGAATCTCTGAAGCAGGTCATGTGCCAGCACTCTCCTCCTATCCTGTAATGTTTTCTGCAGTTCTACATTTTATAAATAAAATATAAATCTGCAGCACATTGTGGGTTAAATCCAGCGATGTCTTGTGATGTGCAGAGAGTGGAAACCACCCTCCTTTATAAATAGATCTCCTAGTGAACGTATGATTCTGTAATAACAATGCTAACTCCATTTCACTTTGTTTTATTTTAAATTCCATAGATCCTATGGTAGTAGGTCAATTCCTTAACCCTAAAGCTGGCCATATCCCTTAATATATATTTTTTTATTTAGGCCCCCTGGGCTGAATGAAAATAATCACTTGATTTCCCTATCCAAGAGCGTAGTAGAATGAATCTCCTTTGTCAGACATTGTATTGTGTGGTACCTGTAGCTTTCAGAATACCTGAACCTGCCATTCAGCCAATCTAAATGGCTGCAGTCACCGTTCGACTGTACATTTTTCACCCCGCTCCTATGACAAAGATTGATTGAAATTCGGCTTTGTTAAGCTGGGTGGAATCAGTGAATTTGATCAAATTTCAGCCAATTTCCCAGAAAATGGCAGCAATTCAATCCCTCTATGGCCAGCTTTACTCTTTCTGGGTGGGCAAAGTAGGAAAACATTTCTGTCCTCCAATGTCTTAGTTTTATGGGTACCGGTAATCAGCCTCTTAACTAACCCATTATAGCAGCAGTATTGTGCTGAGATTGTCATTGTGTTGCAGTTGCAAAGGCAGGGGTGGGCAGTAAATGTTGTCAATGTTTATTGCACTTCTCTTTTTTTTAGGGAAATGCATATACTTTTTTTCTTGAGGTAAACCGTCAGTACATACAAGCATAGAAAAGTAAAACCACCCTGTAAAAGGAGCTGATATATATA
>NW_017307054.1:76651-88684 GCF_000935625.1 Nanorana parkeri | reverse complement strand
TATAAGTTTCTGGTGGCACATATTTTAAAACTCTTCTTCTTTGCCAATTTTTTTGTATCCAAAACTTTCCAGATGTGTTAAATAATTGAATCCCCTTCAAAACATTTCAGTTATTGGGAGTGGGGGAGAATCTCCAAATGGGGGTATCTGTACCAGGGTCAATGTCTAAGTGTGCACTTACCTTCAATTTGGAGTGCTTTATTTTAATTTCCTGTTTTCATCAGGACAGAAAGCGAAGAGGAGAGAAAATGACAGAGGTTCCAACCATCCCTCACAAAAAAGTTTTGGTTTTAGATGGCAGTTAAACCACTAAACACTAAACTCAGGAGTTAAATCTTAAAAATACATTCAAATACCTTCACTATTAACAAAAACGTATCTTATTTGTGTATCACTCAGCTGTAGATCCTAAAATCATTTCTGAAGTGTTGCTGACTACTTTTGTTCCCCATGGTCCCTGTGTTTGTTGTAAAGTAGTCACCGCTCCAAGCTCCTTCCTGTGATGGACTACAATCTCATGTTTAATTCACTAATTTGTATTGTGAATTTAGTCTATCAAGGGAGTGGTCTAGGAGAGGTGGCTACTAAACAACACACACGGCGGCCATAGAGCATAAAAGTAGCCCCCCTCCAGAAGGAAGGACAGTGTCAGCACCAATTCAGAGATGATTTGAGGATCTACAGCTGAGTGATACACAAATAAGATACATTTTTGTTAATAGTTAAGGTACTTAAATGCATTTTTGAGCTTTAAATCCTGAGTTTAGTATCACTTTAAGCAACTAGGAATTTTAGAAAGTCTCTGCAAATGGCAGTATCCATGCTTCTCTCATGGAATAATATAGATTATAGTTTTTATATATATATTTATTATTATTTATCTATCTCTCTAACTCTATCTATCTGAAGGGTTAATCATCTGAAAGTTTTTTTTAAAGCAAAGATACACATGTTTATGATCTTTTGCTCTTCCTTTGTTGGAGAATTTCAGCATAGCCTCCGTATACATACAGTATACTTTCCCAGACACAGCAAAGGTTAAAAAACTCTGCCTTTGCCAAGAGAGATAAAACTGATGAGTTGGGTACAAGACTTCTTTTTCTAGTGGGCAGTTTTTAGTATTTGTTGTCTCTGACGGCCAGCGATTCAGAAAACCATAATCCATCTGATGACAGTCGAGCAGAGGACAAGTTGTGTGTCACGCGACCTTGGGGTTTAGCAGCCTGTTCATTTCTTTTATGTGTCCTGTTAAATCGAAATACTGAAGTTTTAGTCATAAAAAATAGGAAGTGAAGATGCAAGTACAGCACATGCTCCACACTTGGGAAATGTAATAAACTTATCTGGGCGTAATTCTTTCAGATGAAAGTGAGGAAATCATTTTATTCAGGTAAGGAGTTAGAAAAACTATCCCAAGTGTTAGAGAAGAGTACTAGTCAGGAGAAAAGTCACCAGGAATTTCACATAATGTTAAGTTATGTGTACTTGGCATTCTTTTTTATTTACATTTGAAGCTTAGAATTAATTTTTAAGTTTGTTCAGTTTACAGAAACTGTACTAATACGCAGTCAACGCAGTGGTGTATTTATGTATTTGGCTGCCCTAGGCAAGCCAAGCTCCGGCCGCCCTCGGAACCTTACTAGCACAGCTGCTCTGTGACCCAGGAAGCAGTGAGATCGAGTAAGTGGCCGCCGGCTGCTTTTCGTTTTCTGAGTCAGGATCCCATCCGTCGGCTGCGCTGTCCGGCTCCATCCGTCCTCCCACCCTCTTCACAAGCAGGCAAGCCGCCCTCCACTCCTACACACAGACGGGCTCCAGCTCTCCCCTCCTCTTCACAACATAGGCGTTTGACTACGGCCGCCCCCCAGGAAGGTGCCGCCCTAGGCAAACGCCTACTTTGCCTCGCGGTAAATACGCCCCTGAGTCAACGTCAGATTGCCAGCATGGACCTTGGGGCAGATAAATCTTCTTTTCCCACCCAGTTTATTAAAACCAAACCCTTGCCAAGTAGTCGGCATATTTTCTATACAGTTTATTGGGCACAGTTCACCACTATGCAAAAAAAACAAAACAAAAAACATGCCTTATTTAACATGAACACCAAATAACAAAACATAATTGCATATACATACATATACCCTCTATTGGGGTATTGCTAAAGTCTTAAAGAAGTTCTCCTGGAAATTGTTTTATTAACCCTTGCAGTGGGGCTACCCCCGCACTGCAAGGGTTTAGTGCTTATTTGTGTCTAGGTTAAAAAAAAGTTATACTCACCCCAAGCTGGTTTCTTCTTAGACCGGTCTCTCACCCTCCACTGCAGCGATCTAAGGTCCCATAAATAATCATGTCTTTACACAGTGTATAGATGTGAGGATGCTGAAAGATTCCAATGCTGCAGGTCATGGGAGACAGGCTGGAGGGAGCGCTGTGACAGCTGGCCGGCTTGGAGCTTCGGGTGAGTATATTTTTGTTCTTTATTTTAGCATCTAGAAAAAAATGGGCACTCAACCCTTGCAGTGTGGTGTTAGCTCAATTGCAAGGGTTAATAAAAAATAATTCCTGGAGTTCTTCTTTAAAGACCTGGGGCACCCTGAGAAACCAATGTATGGACAACATCGGAAACCAACGTATGGACAACATCGGAAACCAACGTATGGACAACATCGGAAACCAAGGTATGGACAACATCGCAAACCAACGTATGGACAACATCAGAAACCAACGTATGGACAACATCGGAAACCAACGTATGGACAACATCGCAAACCAACGTATGGACAACATCGGAAACCAACGTATGGACAACATCGGAAACCAATGTATGGACAACATCAGGCAGTAAAGTGGCAAATTGTAAGTGTGATATAAACGCGGAGAATGTGTTTTAGTAGCAAGAAGAACTACTAACATACTTTTAATTCTCTCTAATATCACTTAGTAGAAATGCATACTTTTTTGTGCCTTCTCAGAAGAACGTTGACCCATCACCTCCCCAGTAGGAGATCATACACCCATCCGCCCTACCCCAGAAGTATTTCACACCCCAGCAGATTGCAGACATTTCCCTGCGAGCCCGCAATAGGGAACCCTGGACATCTCAGTGCATTTCTGAAGATTTCTGCCTGATGCTGTGTAGATCAGTGGGCAGTTATTCTTGACTCCATGTAGATATAAAAGACACAAATGAATGCAGCTCTGTACTCATTAATGAATCATTAAATGTACTTTCAATGCAACCAGTGTACATACCAGAATTTAAATTGAAATCAACCTATTTTAATACTCTGTGCAGCAGCATTCAGACTAGAGGAACAAGGGGTACAAACTGCAGCCGTCAGGTGTGCTGCATGCAAATATGCAGAGAAGGAATATAGTCATCGGAGGAGAAAGCATAGCGAGCAGAGAGATTAGTTCTTCAGTAGGCTGTCTAAGCTGAAGGCTGTGGGGGTGAGGGGGAGGGAGGGGGTGGCTGGGGTCTGTACTGTAATTAATCCGGCTGTGCTATGTGGCAGGGCTGTGTAAGTCTCAGGACTGGATGGAATGAAATACAAATCCCTTGGCAGTTAAAATATCTTCCTTTTATGTATTTCATATGTGGATATCTGTCTGGAGTTCATCTTTATGTATATGCTGTATTCAAAGGGCTTGGAGAATAAAAAGGTACACTTATTATTGAAAAAGTACTCTGGGCATATAAAATCTTGCAAGGGTTAAGTGCTCATTTTGTCAATGGCCACAAAGCCATTACTAGTGTAGCGACCTTTCCATTTGCAGATGTGTCACTATTAAATTTAGTGTGTTTATTGCTGGACTGTAGTCAGTCTAGATGTCAATTGTGCTGAGTTTTGCAGGTTTTCTCTAAGCCTGATAGATTGATTAATTCCACCTGTTACTGGGATGTAGCCTCAGTATACAGTGTAGGAGTGTCAGCTACAAGGTTATGAATGTGTCTGACCAATCCCTGAGAAGGCTGACTCAGAGATATGGCTGGGGGAGATGATTTATATTTAGGAACCCCTTACCAGAAGGCTCTCTCCCCTTGGGCTACTCCTTGGGAGGAGGTCTATGTGACTATGTGATGAAAGAGCCTGAGCCTCAGCATGTAGCATGTGCTAGGAACTCTGAGATCTAACCTATGGCTGAAGCTTATACTTTATGGAGGCTGATCTGAAGGAGGATCTTCTTGCTGGAGAGTGTTGCAGAGGAGCTGGACATTGTAAGAAGGATTCATCACATACACAGAGGAACAGAAGCCAGTTGGTGTGCTACAAGGAGTGTGATTGCTCTTACAGGGTGTGAGATTTAGCTTCCAATGGTAGCGCATTAAGGACGCATCCACTCGCTTATGACTTCTTTTAAGGGCTTCCTTGCCCACTTTTATTGAATCCAACTCAAAAGTCCACACAGGTTTACCCTCGCAGGGGTTTCAAACACAAAGTACAGTTTTCTTTCTTCAGCAAAATAGCACATTCAAAGTCCCCCGACTTTAGGTTGCGTGTTTACCAAACACTCTTCACCACACAGGTGACACACTCCTCAGTCCGCCAGCCACAGACTGGTCCCAGGGTGGAGCCCTCCTGACTCCTGCAGAGACCTCCTCTGTCACCCAGGTAGAGCCTTGAACCTGACCCAGCATCCTCCTCATAAGCGCTGTGCACAGGTGCACCATCATTTGGTGCTGATCACCACTAAAGCCCGGGCCCAGGAATGGAGATTTCTTCCCTCCCAGTTCGCTTAGAAATCTCCCGGCTCCAGGATCCCAACTATAATCCAGAAAACCCGGAATGAGTTGTAAAACCAGCTCTTTCCTAGTAACAGTACTTTCCTGGAGCCGCTCAGCCCCTCTGGCTGAGAGTCCTGGGTGACCCTTTTCCCACTCTACATAGTGGCATTGCCACACACTGCCACAAGGGTCATAGATTTCATGGCTGTTCTATGTTCATGAATCTACTTTTGATTGCTCTCATAGGACCTGTTGCTATTACTGTTGCTATTGGAGATGATACTGTCCTCTATTTTTTGTGTTTACGGGTATCCTGCAACCCTAGACCCTCTCTCCTGAGGTTTTACCACTGAGCGATAAATACTAAAAAGACCCTACAATTCAAGCCTGTTAATTGTAGGAAGTGTCGGTGTTGCTGGAGTTGAAGACGGGATGTTTAAACAGGTCGAAGAAACCAAATTTACCAGCAGCTCCTTCGGGGGTCATCACAACACTGTCAATGGCCACAGAACTAAAAGAAAACCCCCACAAACATGAGAGCCATAAACTCCACACAAACAAGCCATTTTAAGAAAATTTCAGAATCCCAATTCAGCAAATCACCATCTTCATACACTGAGCCAAATTTCTTCTTCCTCTGATATAATTCAAGAGAAAAAGATACTCTCAATAAGCTGAAACCAAATATCTCCCATGTAATAGATGAATCTCATTAGAAAGATAGCAGAGACTCCTAAAAGGAAAATGAAATCATGCCATTTTCAAATCAATAGATGTAAACTTAATGAGGCAGAATATTGCCTGGGCAGTGTGTGTTTTCATCCCAATGGGTGCATCATATCACCAACTACCTGAATAACAGATGATTCGTTGAAAGTATGCTGATTATAGAAAACAAAAAATATACATAATAAATAGCAAGCATGGTATCTTATACTAAAACCTTTTACAGAGAAACTTCAGTAGAAATGAAAGCAGAAATCTTCAAACCACTATAATGGTTTTACTTTAAATCCTGTGCTTTTTCTTAAGAGCGGGTGTTTCATACAGGTAGTGTCCCCACACAACATAATTACTTTGAAAAAGACCTTACACTAGAAAGCAATGTCCACTAATTCCACCAGGACTTCTGATAAAACAAAGTTAGAATATGTTACCTTACCACTGGCTTCTCTTACAGTGCCTAGGTGAGGGTGATGTCCTGCATTCCAAATGTGGATTCCAAATCTTGCAAGAAAATGTTTCTGCATTGTGTTAGTGTCTTTTTATGATATTTGGGGAACTCAGAATTCCATGGGATCTCACTGGAAGGATACTCATGACTTTCCAGTCTACTTGAATTTTTCCCAAAAAAATAAAACACAAAGAGGTTGATTATTCTAAAGGAATAGAGACTGGTCATTTATTAAAATACAGGGCCATTTCCCAAAGTAAATAAGGTAAACCCGCGTTCACTTCATTGATCCACTCATCATTATGTGCTTGCACAAATCTTTTTTTTTTTATTTCTCTTGCACATACTTGGGTATTAAAAGTGAATAATGGCTTACTTAATCTATTAACATTCGCTTTGCAAAGTAGACATTATTTTCCCAAAATGAACAGCCTCTACCTCTTTGGAAAATCAACCACAAACTTCATATACTCCAAGCAGAGGACACAGGCATCCCTGCCAGCTCTGAGCTCCATCTATTTTCACAGGCAGGCCTTTCCATATGCACACACTAATGGAAAATACCTGTCCCTTTAAAAAAAAAAAAGATAGATAGATAGATAGATAGATAGATAGATAGATAGATAGATAGATAGATAACCCACCCTCACTCCAGAGCACAAAACAGATAGAATACATTACTTATTATCTCAGACTATTGACTTGTGCTTTGATTATGAAAACTGCCAATCTGTGCTGCAAAATAGACTCTCCCAGACCTCCAGACCTTCCCCGGGTCTGTAAGTCACATATACATACATATACTATACATATAATCCTAATTATCCCTACAATTTCAGTTAATGTCAGATCATTATTGCTATAATATAATCATCATCAATCAGTTTAATTCATATCTACATGCAATGTTTAATAAGAAAGCTTTGTTAACTATGTTATTTTCAATTATCTAAAATTATAATTTCCCCTTGACACCAAATGCCGTTGATTGTAGAACTGTTTGTAATTATGTTATGTTACTCCATTCTAACTACCAGCTCAACATATACATCTCGTTATACAACAAAAATCCCATAAAAGTAAAATACTTTTTTATTTTTGCAAGGAGAGCGGCGAATGTGTTAATGAAATTAAGGTAAGCATTAACCTCTAATAGGTTTGATGATTTCCAGGGCAATTAGGGGGTCTGAAATGTACACGGCTATCTCCTCTACCTTCTGACATAAAAGTTATTTCACCAAGCAGAACGTGCCAGGAAGAACAGGAGGAAGGTGACAGCCATTCTCCCCTCAGGGCACAAAATTACTGGAGCAATTTTCTTCAGATCCAGAGTGAACAAGTGTAATTAGACCTGCTACCTTCTGCTTAAAACACAAGAACTTTTCAGCCTTCCGTGGTTAATAGGCTGCTCGTCTAAGAACTTAAGGAGATAGGATCAGTAGAATTTAATAGCCCTTTTTTTTATTGCATGTCTGCCTTTGACAGGAAGAAGAAAGGCAAAGCGTTCTACCTTTTGAAAGATATGAGAGTTATTCGATTAAATCAAAATTACCTAATGACAAAATCACATGGGAGATTACCAGCACTTCAAGGAACTATGGGAAGCAAAATGCTATTATTTTTGATATACTTATTCCAAACCCAACTATTATAAACATGGAAGAAATATTTTCACTAATATTGCACAAAGGAAGGCATTGCTAACAATATGTGTCAGGTGTCTATATAAATTGAGATATTGTTGCAAACATTGTTTATATTTGATGGCTTTCTTATGATGTCAAATGTTATTTCCTCTACTTGTTCCATTAATGTAATTGTTTTTATGTTGATAAAATAGGGGGTTTTGGCTGCAGTATTTGCTGAAACAGACTAACTAGTGTTGACATTCTACCACTAACTCGCTAATCTCCTTGGATACTGCTTAGGTACGTAAGAATTAGTGATGGGCTAGATGTTCGAGTCGAAAAAAAGAGAGATTGACTCAAACATCGCACTAACTATCAGGGCGTTCTGCGGGCTATTCGCCCGCCGAGGGACCCACAAGGCAGTGCGCCCCGCACAGTGCCTTGTGAACCTCTGATTGGGTAAAGCCTTGCACCTGACCACAGGTCAGGTGCAAGACTTTGCCCAATCATGGCACAGTGCACTGAAGAGCCATGATTGAGCAAAGTAATTATGACTTTGCCCAATCATGGCTCACCTGTCAGGTGCTGTACAAATGTAAACAGTTTGGCGGAGCTAGCTAGCTGCCACAGCTAGCTCCGCCCAATTGTTTATATTTTGCCGGAATCTGTCAGAATGCTATTCTGCGGCTGGAGTTCGTCGTGAGCGGACGGGTCAACGGGCATTGGGATTTAAAAAAAAATATTTCTATTTATTTTTTCTTGTTTTATTTTCTATTTTGTCAAGTCGTAAAATGCCTACCAGACCTTAAGGGCCTGGTATGACTGAGGGGGAACCCCACGCTCTTTTTTAAAAAAAATTTGTAACTTGGGGTCCCACCTAAAATCATGATAAAGTTTATATGGGATTTTAGTTATTGGATGTATATCTAATTTAACAAACTTTAACAAACTATGCTTGCAATCTTTGAATTGCAGTGCTGGGGTACAGTTTCTTACGTGCTCTGTACATCAGGGCAGCCTATGACCATAGGATCTAACACATAATTTTTTGCTGTTATACTTCCCTCTGGCCATAGGATCCCCCCTCTATTTGCTGCTGCCTGCCTTTCCCTCTATGTTGTGGAAGGGCAGGCAGACTATAGCCGTATGTTTTTCCCTCTACAACTTTGCCTCCAGTGCCTTGCCTAATACCCTTCAAAGAGCTTGGACAAAGTGGGGCTCAGACCACTCGACTTGGAAGTGGTATAGGGTCCAGGCACTGTACAATAATTTTGGCTATTGTCTCTCAAATAACAACATACAACCTACTCCCTCTGAACTGCATATATTGCAGCCTAACCAAGCTGCTTATATACTGTCCAGCCACTAAACAATATTTGTGGCTATTGTATCTTAGATAATACACACAAAGTTGTTATTTGCTGAAACAGACTAACTAGTGTTGACATTCTACCACTAACTCGCTAATCTCCTTGGATACTGCTTAGGTACGTAAGAATTAGTGATGGGCTAGATGTTCGAGTCGAAAAAAAGAGAGATTGACTCAAACATCGCACTAACTATCAGGGCGTTCTGCGGGCTATTCGCCCGCCGAGGGACCCACAAGGCAGTGCGCCCCGCACAGTGCCTTGTGAACCTCTGATTGGGTAAAGCCTTGCACCTGACCACAGGTCAGGTGCAAGACTTTGCCCAATCATGGCACAGTGCACTGAAGAGCCATGATTGAGCAAAGTAATTATGACTTTGCCCAATCATGGCTCACCTGTCAGGTGCTGTACAAATGTAAACAGTTTGGCGGAGCTAGCTAGCTGCCACAGCTAGCTCCGCCCAATTGTTTATATTTTGCCGGAATCTGTCAGAATGCTATTCTGCGGCTGGAGTTCGTCGTGAGCGGACGGGTCAACGGGCATTGGGATTTAAAAAAAAATATTTCTATTTATTTTTTCTTGTTTTATTTTCTATTTTGTCAAGTCGTAAAATGCCTACCAGACCTTAAGGGCCTGGTATGACTGAGGGGGAACCCCACGCTCTTTTTTAAAAAAAATTTGTAACTTGGGGTCCCACCTAAAATCATGATAAAGTTTATATGGGATTTTAGTTATTGGATGTATATCTAATTTAACAAACTTTAACAAACTATGCTTGCAATCTTTGAATTGCAGTGCTGGGGTACAGTTTCTTACGTGCTCTGTACATCAGGGCAGCCTATGACCATAGGATCTAACACATAATTTTTTGCTGTTATACTTCCCTCTGGCCATAGGATCCCCCCTCTATTTGCTGCTGCCTGCCTTTCCCTCTATGTTGTGGAAGGGCAGGCAGACTATAGCCGTATGTTTTTCCCTCTACAACTTTGCCTCCAGTGCCTTGCCTAATACCCTTCAAAGAGCTTGGACAAAGTGGGGCTCAGACCACTCGACTTGGAAGTGGTATAGGGTCCAGGCACTGTACAATAATTTTGGCTATTGTCTCTCAAATAACAACATACAACCTACTCCCTCTGAACTGCATATATTGCAGCCTAACCAAGCTGCTTATATACTGTCCAGCCACTAAACAATATTTGTGGCTATTGTATCTTAGATAATACACACAAAGTTGTATTGCAAGATAAAACCTGCTTTGTCTCTTTCTATTTGCTGCTTATTAAGTGCTTGTATACTGTCCTGATGCTGGCCAATTTCTACCAAACACACACCTGAAGTCTATGTTTTGAATTTTTGGGGAATAAACTATTGTGCCACTGGCTGATTTCTACAAAGTTGATGGCTTTAGCCTTATTTTTTCTAGAGTAAACTGTCCTGGCTCCTACTTCCACCATTCAATTCAGGCCTGTTAATAAGCCTTTTTGAATTAATTAGGTTGGGGTGCTGAATTAGCGCCCATAAAGTGTGCTATATTGGCCATGGGTATTGCGCTTCTAAAGGGATTCCAAAATGCAAGTTTCTTAATTTTGCAACATAAAGGCTGATTGTGTGCCTATAGCCAACAGAGCTTCCCACTTTAGCATTCCATTATTTAGAATATCTACATCTGCAGAAAAGAACCAGGTACTGTACTATTTTTTCCTTAAAGTCCTTGTAATGTACTGTATACAGCTGGCCTGGAAAAGTACCCTAACCCTAACTGCACATCTACACAAATAAGCAACAGATGGAACACTTAAAAAGATAAAATGTGTTTTCATTTTTCTGTATCTTTATCTTTCCATTGAGACGTTTTGATACCAAGCATAAACTGGAGATCAGGTTGGCCACCAAGAAGGGATGCAAAAACCTCATGGTATTCATCTAGTTCATAGTCCTGCACATTTCATTTTACTTTCAGAACTAAATTTAAAACCATTTTGCCCATAAATTACAAAAGGAGAAATTAAACAGCAGGAGATGCTTTTTAACAGTCCCTGAATATGTGAAGGTAAATTTCCTTCCCAGCAACTCTTACTTTTTGAATACATTTTGTATTTCTCTCATGGAATACTGTTTTCTTCTTAAAATAGGTTCCGTTGTTTGTTTCCTTTTCTCATTAACCTTTCTAAAAAACAAATACAATAACTTGATGTTTGATAAATGACAAAGGAGCCTCTTTTGATTGATAAAAAAAGGTAGCAAATATGACATGCTCTGCATATAGTACAATTATTCCCAAGCCTTATGAAGATTTATGAAAAAATGTTGTTCTTGAGCAGCAGTGATGCTTCTACTGCAAATGTGACATTAGATGGTTAAAAAGGGATATGTCTATTCTGTCAAATCAATTTAAAAAATATATTATCGGGCTTATTCACAAAAGGGTGAAGAGTTTGGAGAAGGCAGGAGAAGTGAACATTCTAGGACAACATAGCTGAACTGGAAAGTGACCTGAATTGGAGAATGTTTCCAAATAAGCTATTTTGGCCTAGATTGTTCACTTCTCCTGCGTTCTCCAAACTCTTCACCCTTTTGTGAATAACCCTGAATATGTTTATTTCTTAAACCCCATTTAAATCTATAGCCCTGGTGCCCAACCTGTGGCCCTAGAGATTTGTAAAGGGGTGTTCTCTAGCAATTTCAAGATTTCAAGTAACATGTCCCTAGTCCCTGACTGTCTCCTATAGTCCTATAGTATAACTTCAGTCTCCAACCGCTCCTGACAATTGCCTCTAGTAAGTCTTCAGTCTATGACAGTTTTCAGCATTACATATAATAAATTATATATGCTGTCCTTTTGAGACAACAGGGGCTGCATTTGAGGCCTCCTTTACCTTGTAAGTTGACAACCACCAGTCTACAACAAAAAGTACCAAAAGTAATTAGTCATTACCTAAAGACTGGTACATAGAAAACATCTGACCCTAATCCTGTTGTGCTCTGGAAAGCATATTTAGTGAAAAAAATTGGCCACTTTCCCTACAGCCTTTTTGTGACTTATTATTGACCTAACACTCTGATTGTTGGCCCCAGTGGCTAACAGCAAGATACAAGAGGAAGTACTAGATTTTTGACCATGGGAGCAGGGAGTGTAACTAA
>NW_017307054.1:71756-76531 GCF_000935625.1 Nanorana parkeri | reverse complement strand
TGCCCCCCCCCCCCCCCCCCCCCATCTCCTGCTGGGTGTCCCTGGTCCCAAAACTGTGACCTCCTGTGTTTTTATTGCTTCCATGTGTCCTTATGCTTCTGCTGTATATCAGAAATATGTCACCAGCACACCAGTGGATAGTGTTTAAAAGTAAAGCGTCTTTTATTCACGCATATTTGTTGCATCAAAATATGCAATGTTTCGGGGCCGTGCAGGGTCCCCTTCATCAGGCTTAGCTTAGTTATGTCGTGTACTGCTGCTGGTGCACTCTGTGCATTATTTAGCCTTTACCCTTGCACACTGTGTGTTACTTATTCTTTGCCCTGCGGACTGTGTATTACTTACTCCTTTCACCTGCAATCTGTGTGTTACAAAGTGCACACTAAGCCTTACTTACTGCAGATCCCTGCCCACTGTGCATTACTGACTTCTGAACTCTGAGCAGTACCTTCTGTGCGCTACTTCCTCCTCTCACCTGCCCACTTTGGCAAAATGGGCCCAGTTTTAATTTAACTATACCCATTTAAGGTCCTCCTACTGTTAGCACATTTTGGCCACACCCACCATTTGCCACTGCCCGCTCCACATGCCTCATCATTGCTCTCCTCAGGGTTCCCCAAGTTCTTTTACTATCCTACTTATACCCCTATTGGGAAGTGACTAAAATGTGCATACCAGAACGCCTGATGAAGTTCAGAAGGACGCAACGTACATCGGGTGGAGTCATTTGACGCGATCTTTGCTGTGAGCTGTGGCGTGAGGAGCCGTGATTTTTCCTTACTGTCTGAATATCCCGTTTTCCCTGTGTACTCCATGTGAGTAGATCTAATAAAAGGGATTTAGCATTGTCAAAAAAAGTGCACTATGGTTCTTGCTTTGCTTCCATATGTTTGCTTGCATCAGAAATGGTGAGAGATTATCGCAGCTGAAGTGAGGTGCTGCAACAGAGGGTGGTACCCACACGCAAAGGAAGGAGATCATTTAAGGGTACCCTTACCCTGTAAGAATAAAGGGATTGTTGGTCTAGACCCATTAAAGCTCTAATTACAAGGTGAGAGGCGACAATGTGTGGAGGTGTATTTTTCAGGTGGAGGTTTAAGAGCCTGACTCATCATCACCTGTCTGATGATGAGTCAGGTTCTGACAGCACTGGGAATTGGATTTACTAACCAGTATAAAAATGGACATTGACTTGTTATTATTTGGAAATTGAAATACTTTTTTATGTATATTAGGAGTTATATTTGGTAAATTATTTTTATTTGTGGAATTATTGGATGATTATTAGCATTTTGTATGAAAATAGGATTTATGTTATCATTGTATATATATAGTGCACAGTGTATAATTACAGTATGTGGTTTTGAAAGGGTATCCCTACAAGTTGTTTAATTGCTATTTAAATTGAAGGCATTGTTATATAGCACAACACTATTTTTATATTTATATACCAGAACCCTGGGGTTGGAAGGTAGAAAGACAGGAGTTTGCTGTTGTCATATCAGTTGAGCTTAAGTATTTTTTATTGGCTTCTGGGACCCTTTAAGGGATGTGACAATATGCCTTCAAAGGGAAATATTCCCCTTTAGAAAAAGATAAAATACAGCCATCTAAAACCCTAAACTCTCCTTTATTCAATAGAAACAGATGCACCCCAAAGAGGGTTAGTGCTCACTACCAAAGGCATATTCACAAAACAAAAGCAAAACTATACTTAAGTAGAGCTCAAAGGCACATCACTGTCTTCCAGAATGCAAACAATTTGATATAAGTATGTGTGTGCCGGTTATAGGAGCTGGACAGAAAAATGCTACATGATACTCTACGTCCCCCATCCAGGAAATGAGACTGGCGTGAAGGTTGGGGTTCAGCTTCAACTTGCATTTTGAAAGCACCTGAAAAGTACATGCAATATTTAGGTGTATTTAACACAACACCGCATCTCATGTGTGTTCCCAATAGAAATGATCTGTATACTCACTCAGAGCAGATCCAAATGTAAATGCAACAAAGGCCACTTTGCAAGTACCATAGATTATTTTTCTTCCAGCTGAAAGCAGCCATTGTGTCTTCTGTGATATCAATAATTTCACTTTAATAAAGGAACCCTTTCTTTTCCCAAATCACTTCATTTTAGCAACTGAAATACAATTGGCACACACCTTTTAAGAGCCTCTTCAGCTCCATGGGAGATCTGTTTTTCATAATGGAGGATGGATGATTAAAGTAACCCTTAACATTTCTAAATCAGATAAAAGAACCATTTGTAATACAGAGCTGACACTGGGTTGTACTGTTATGCTGCCCTAATTGTGAAGAGAAAGTCATAGGCTTGCCTGTCTCTTCCTGTCACCCCCTTAACTTGCTTTGGGATACTGAGGTCACCCATTACTTGAAATACAATAGGGAGTTGTAGAAGGAAGAGGGGGATGGTCAACCCTTGACTTTCTTGCCAAGAGCATTTCGGACCATCACAGATTAGCCCATCCATCATTCTGCAACTTCCTCTCTGCCCGATACCCACACTGCATTTCAGGATGCTACTCTGCATTCATTTAGGAAAGGGGAGAGGTTCTTTAAATGTCTCTGCTCAGTTGTGAAAAAAATTGAATTCTTTCGATCTTTCTTCATAATTGCAGTCCTCTGTCCCCTTTATCAGTTTAGATGTTCTTTCATGCATGCTTTCAAGCTCTAGAGAATTCTTTTTTGAATAAGTACTCATAATTGAATGACATTCTGAAAATTAGATCCTAATATTGCTCTTTAGAATGCAGCAAAATTGTTCTTCTGTCACAAAGCCATTGTTTTTTTGGTGACATTTTATACCAGCGAGTATTTGACATGACATGTCAAGACAGCAGTGAATGGAAGAGTGTTACATTTTTACTCATTCTAACCAGAATAACTGAATATATTAGTCTACTCCTTAGTGAAAAGAACTTAGTTTCAGCTTGGGACAAATAGATGTTCCCACAAGCAGAAACAATACTTAAAGTGGACCTTTACCCCCTTTCACAAAACAATACAACAGCCCTGAATGCTGATATGAAATCATCATTAGTTAAATGTTTTCCTTTTACTTACAATAACTGTTTTTTCACTTCCTAGTTGAGAGGCACTAGTGATGTAGCCCTGGTTTTACAACTGTATCCTGGGGAAGCTACATCACCAGTGCCATCCTGGGAAATCTCATCTGTAAACTTTAAAATATCACAAGATCTCAGGGATAAGGCATTTTGCCCTAAGATCATGTGCACTGTCACATTTTCCAGGAGGCAGACCCAAAATTCCAGGAAATGAAGGGAGATGGATTAATCTGCTTTTAGTTAAAATGGCCACCATGAGAAGAATGAGAAAGCAAAAGAAAAATAAGGTATGCAAAGAATACAAAGCCGGCAATTATCTAGAAGTATGTGTTTGTAGATTGTCATTACTAAACATTTCTAAAGGTGTGTTTGTTGTTATTTTTAAGATAAGAGTGAAGTTCCTTTTATAAGGAGCAGTGTTTGTATCTAAAATATTAAATAACAGAATCCAATAGAATTTAAGAAATATAACAGACCTCTTCGAGAAAATAAATCCTACTAGGGTTATTTAATCTTGGTGTGCAAGGAGCACTCTGCTGACTTGTTAACAGAAAATCTAATTTTTATTAATAAAAATATATAACATAAATCATTGCTTCAAAAGTAGGGATGTTCAGATACCAAGTACCGTACTCGCTACAAGTACATCTACAGATACTTTTCCAGCTCCAAAACTAGACTAGAGAAAAATTCAAATGTTAGGAGGCAGCTATCATCTTTAAGGAGCATACGGGGCTCCTACGGGGATTTGTGCATCCCCATTTTAATGCATTATTTGTTTTATATAAATATATATAAGTGATGACCTGATACAATTTTTCCAAGTACCAAGTACTGATACTTGTCCAAGCACTCACAGATACAAGTACTGATACATTTTTGTTTATTGTCATGTGACAGTTTTTCTAAAACAATACAGACTAATGATTTCAGGAAAGTGGTGGAGCGCCAGAGCCCAGTGCCAGCTGCAACCGCAAACCCTGGTAGTTCTCGTGAAAATGCCAAGTATTCGCACTGGTATCTGAACTGGTATCTGGGCATCCCTATTCAAAAACCATTTTGTAATTACATTTCAATCTGAAATCTGCTATAATTCTCACTAACCATCCTCTCACTATGGCAACTTGAAGGTGTCCCCAGGAATGTCTTTTTCTACTTGTCTGATTGGCTCACCGGTCTTTCTCAAAGTCTGCACTGAGATAGCAGTCACATTTTAGACATCGCTTCTCGGCCTTTTGGCTAAGATCAAGTGTAGTATCTGTTCTTATCAGTTTTCGGTGGGGAAAAGAACCGTCCTTGCGGGGGATGGTTACTTAGTACTCGCTGGAGTGAAAGAGCGTGTGGGGCGGCTTCCTGTGAGAGGGGAACCGCTCAGTACATGGCTTTCTGACTGAACGGATGCGAAGCTTGGTCTGGCTCGAGGGTTCGGGGGCGGCAGAAGCCCGTGGTGTTGTGCCCCCTGGGGGTGGCGTCCCAGGGGTGCGCAGAAAGTCACATGGGTATGGGACCCCACTTGACTCACTGTGCACTTGGTCACACACCACCTTGCTTTTTCTGCACAACGCCTCTTGGACAGGCCTTATGGCTAGTCCGGGGCAATATTTTTGCACTCCGGCCCCTAAGGCCTGTCAGCGTGGTGCACTGACACTTTAGTATTATTTATTGCACTCTATGCACGATGCACGATTG
>NW_017307054.1:67427-69817 GCF_000935625.1 Nanorana parkeri | reverse complement strand
ACGCCACCGGGGCTAAAAAAAAAAAAAAAAAAAAAAAAAAAAGCAGTCACATTTTAGACATTCTCTACAATAGGAATATTATTTTGGTGATATATTCCCTGAGGCCTGTCCTATTCTAAAGAGATGCCGGGGCTGCAGTTGTTTTTTTTTCATTAGAACACTTAACTTTGCTCAGGTGGTTATAATGAGGGATGACCCTACCATTTAGAATTCATTGTGGAGAGGACATGGAGCAATAATGCTGTTAAAATCCTTCTATGGTATATAAATAATCTGGGAGGATGGTATGCTTTAAGAGCAGAAAAAAGGGAAAACCAAGATGAAAAAAGAAAACTAATGCCGCCACCACATGTAAGGACTAGTAAGCTGCAATATATTACATTTTTATTTCTTGGGTTTAGATACTTTTCACCTATTGCAAGGAAAGGATGTCAAGTGTTAACTGTCAAATACAGTACATTTAGTGATTCAGCTCCTTATACATAACAATAACCTGCTTTTCTTTGCACCAGAGATTTTCATTATATTTTGTTTTACAAGATGTATTTTGAGTGGAATTGCAGTGTCTCTCATTTGAAACCCACACAGTAGTTGCTTTGGAAACCAGTTGAGAACTTGGTCCAGTAAGTCAGGTATTCTTCACAGGTACAGTGGGGCAACAGAGGAGGGAAACATCACCACTACATAACTCCAGATTAAAACGTTGTTTAATTTTTTCAGGAAGTTGAATAACCCCTTTTAACCAATGAAACAACAAAAGAGCTAAATGCTGGCATTATTGAACATAAGCCAGGATTTATATGATGCAGCAACAACAAAAATAAATTATCAATTCCAATACTGACAGTTTGTAGTAGATGGAAACGTTTAAAGAGGAACTGAAAGCTGAAAGCTGGGCCAAAATAGGCAGGAAGAGGGCAATGGAAAAGTCACCAGTATTGACCATGGTCTCCAAGCAACTGATGTTTCCCCATTACTGACCTACTGTGGTTCTGCACTGTGTCTTTGTAGCGAGGTAGAAATTTTGGTAGAGGCAGGGCTTCGGCTCCCCATATCAGAACCTCCAACGAGGAGAACAGTGAGCAGCACTGCAGTGATATCACCAAATCTCATTCCAAATCTCATGAGACTAGCAGTCAGAGGCAGTAGTACCTTAGATCTCACAATGTAGATAAACAGCTAAGAGGCTGTAGACACAGGTGCGCCTAGGCACACTCACATGGCAGGACAACCAGGTGAAAATAAAGAAAAACATGACTGAAATAAGAAAACTACACCCCAACCCATCTAAGGACTGGTAAACTGCCATCATAAAATTTTTTTAGGTTTAGGTTAAAATGTTTTAATGCTATGCAAGAAATTTTATATAATTTCTCCATTGCCAGATTAAGCAAGCTGTGCAGCCACAGTTTTTGAGAAGCACATCTGCCAGTGTCAAAATGCCATTCCAGCCAAAATAGGACCCCCACCCTCCTCTAACACATCCTGCATACTTTTTTGGGGTTGTTGCCAGCTGAAGCAATGTATACTCATCTAAATCGCTATCCAGGTCCCTCGCCAACCGAAATCTCCAGGTGTGGGGACCACTAATCCACCGCTTCAGATTCCCCCGAGACTGGTAGTCCCCTATCACCCCCCTCATGCTGATGTCACTCCTCTTCTGGATCCTGAGAAAATCCCACTGCTGCACAGCCAATTGGAAGTATCCATACCATGCAGGCAGTGATGTGGACAACCCGAAGAAGGACCGATAGCTGGATAAGAGAAGACTTGGTACAGGAGGATCAACTGACTGCAGCTTTTGGTAAATAAAATTGTTATTTAGTTAGACAGTATAACAGTATCCTAGGAATGAGCTCTAATAGCATAAAGATGTGAAGTTTTGTGGGGTGGGGGGACCATAGGCATGAAAGACCAGGTTGTGCAAAATGGCAGTGAGACTTCAAGGAGGTGTTGGGAATCCTTGGCCTGTCTGAAGATTCAGGATTAGGCATTCCAAGAACAACAGCAGGCCAGAGGATTCTGTTCTAAGGCAGCATTTCTCAATCTTTTTTTCAGTCATGACACCCTATAAAAGTATGCAAAATCTTGAGGCACTCCAGTCTGAAATGTACAAAATGTTAAAAAAACAGTGTGCTGTCCTCCAAAATCCATAGCAGCCCCTTATCCCAGTTAGGGGATCTAGTATGGATTTTCAGTGTAGATCCCATGCAAAACATACAAAAAGATGAGGTTCTCCCATCCCATCAGCACCCCCCTTTCATATTTCATATCAGAAGCCCCCTTCACATCAGTAGCACTTTTCCCATTAGAAGCCCTCCCTTCACATCAAAAGCCTCCTTTTCACATAAGAAGCCCCTTTCAAATTAAAGCCCAACCCCCCCCCCCCC
>NW_017307054.1:54643-66950 GCF_000935625.1 Nanorana parkeri | reverse complement strand
CCTTTAAATTTAGGGCCCCACCCCCCCCCCCCCTTTAATATCAGGAGCCGCAGCTGTGACAGCATGAAGGAGGGCAAGAGGCGCATTAGGCCTGGATAAAGGTGAACTTTTTTAAATGTATTCCACCCTTCCTGGATTAGTGTCACTTATTTCCATGGTGCTTTGACAAAATTTCGAGGCAACCCTGAGGGAGACAGAAGGCAGCCTAGGGTGCCATGGCACTCCGATTGAGAAAGGCTGTTCTAATGTAAGCAACAAAACAACCAGCAGGTCCTTTGTCCATCATGATAAGTTCCATACTGACTTTCCCCAACTTGATAGCACTGTACCTGTAAGTTTGTCTATTTTTAATAGACAACATATGCTAACATTGCATTAACAAAAAACTTTAACATTGAAAAATCCCAACTAGCCCTCCTAGAATCATGAGCTGGAAGAAATGAATGACAGCATGCCTTTGGATCCCCTTCTTCCAGAAGACAGAAAGAAAGTGACATTCTCTCTGTAATGTGTGGCAGTGTCATTATTTTAATTCACCAAATTAGTTACAGCCCTAAAGAAAGCATTCATCAGAAAATTAAATGTTCTTGTTTACTTCTGCAACTGCCAACAGCCTTTACTGAAGAAAAACATTTTTAATTGAATCATTTAGCATTAATGAGGAGAAAGAAAGAAAGAAGAAAAGCCAGACGGGTGGACAGATAATAGTTTCTTTTAGTTTCATAAGATTTTTATTAGTTTTTTTTCAATTATAGAAATACAGTTAGTACATACACTCCAACGTAGAGCGCATGCACACATAGGTTCAAAGATATTGGCATTTGCATATACAAAAGAGAAGAGAAAAAAAGAAACAAAAAAGTCGTATGTACTTCAAACACGATCCTTCGCGTTGAGTGCTTAAACTGTATCCAAGGCAGACGAAAACCCTGACTATCTGAGTCCGTCTTACGTGTATATTTGCAAATACATAATAAAAGGTATAAAGAAGCATAAACCAATGAACAGAGGAGAAAGGAGGGGAGATACGGGGGGATGGGTGGAGTCGTGACGCATGTACCCGCTCGCAATCCGTCATCTGGTCAGTAGGGGGTAGCATCAATTGAGGACCTTTCATAGAGTCAGTAGTCGGGTATCAAAGGAGGGTGGGAGGAAATGTTTTATCCAAGGTTCCCAAGTTATTTCAAATTTTTGGGTATGATCCATTAAGCGGGCCGATAGTCATTAGTGAAGATCCAGTGGATTCTATTCTTGAATGCCTGAAACGAGATGCTATCGGTGAACCAGGAACTTGCTATGGTGTGTTTAGCAGCTGTGAGGGCATGTAGGACCAGTTTGAATTTAAGGTATGAAATATTTGCGGGTTTGACGTTAAGTAGTGCTGTTTGTGGGATTGGTGGAATATGTACTCCTGAGAGGGTGGAGAGCATTTTGAATACCTTAGACCAGAATGTTTGGGCGATGTGGCAGGACCACCATACGTGGATATATGTGCCGCTGTCAGGGCATCCACGGAAGCATAAGCCTGTATAAGATAATAGTTTCTAAAACAGAGGCAAAGAAAAGCTCAGAATCATTTTGACTTTAAACTAGTTTAAACTAGGGATGCATTGATACTTTTCATATACCAGTGCTGATACTTGGCATTTTCACAAGAACTATCAGGGTTGCAGCTGGGACCTGGCTCTGGTGCTCCACCACTGTCCTTAAATCATAGTTACATAGTTACATAGTATTTGGGGTTGAATAAAGACATACGTCCATCAAGTCCAACCCATATAGGTCCACGCATCATCTCATTCTTAGGGATACTGGTATCCCTGGATATTACGGTCCCTCAAGAAATTGTCCAAACGTTTCTTGAACAAATCTACACTCTTGGCTGAAATCACTGCCGATGGCAGTGAGTTCCAGACCTTAACCGCTCTTACTGTAAAGAACCCTCTTCACCCCTTGTGCTGGAATTGTTTCTCCACCAACTTTAGGTGGTGGCCTTTAGTCTTTGTAATGGAGTTAATCTCAAACAGTTTGTTGCCAATGTTGCTGTCACCATTGAACATCTTGTACATGAAAGTCATATCCCCCTTAATCTCCTTAATTCCAGCGCAAACATGTTTAAGGTCAGAAGCCTTGTCTCATAGCTCTGGTCCTCCAGACCCCTTCTCGGATCCAATAGTCATTCAGATTATTTATTATGTATGTTATTTTGGGAATTATGTTTGGTAACTGTTCATTTTGGTATGGTTAATAAAGGGCTGATATGGCTATTTAAATCCATGTTGCGCAGTTCATTGGGGTTTTACCGGGATGTAATTGAGGGCAGGGCAGCTTTCAGCATCTCAGGAAGTTCGGTAAGATAAGCAGCCCACAAACACAGAGCAATTTATAGGTTATAAATACAACTGATTCATCATTAAACTTGATCCAGGTAGTGCTTATTCTAATATTTCAACAGCTAACACTAGTAGGATGCCTGGATTGATGTAACTGAATTCCATCCTCTTAAAAAGTAACCGTGACTTGTAAGTTGAACAAGGACACCACACCCCAAATATAGGTAAACAACAAAAAATAGAGATAGATGGGGCTTTTAAGGTGCCAAGAATGCAATTAAGGATAACATAATAATGACAAAATTACATAATAAAATAAAATGTGTTTATTAAAAGATTACATGATCCACATGATAAAAAATATACCCACTATCCTCCATGATCAAACAGCATAAAACCTCCCTGTACTCTGTACATGTTCCTAAGTCTGGATTCTTTAATTGCATGCATAACTTGTTATGATACCATCTTATGTTCACCACAGTATGTCAAAGTTGACAATTTGCACTGAACAAACTAGATGTAGCTGCCCTTCTACCCGAATTTCAATCATCATTTTATTTCCAGGCCCCTTACTTTCTTTTACACTGATAACATTTTTTTCATTTAACTGGAGTCTTCAGTTCCCCTCATTGTAGCTTTCTGAACAAAACAAAAAAACCGCCTCTAAAACCAATCTTACAGGCTTCTGGGTGTCTTTGTTATAACTTTGCTAGTGATGCTTGCGTTGGTTGCAGTGCCAAATAAAATCAGGCAGTATGACCAGTAGCACTTGTTTAATTTACATGTTTCTTAACCATCCCTGCAGTACTGCAACATTCATAATATCACTTTTAAATTAGAGTTATGGTAATTCTAATGAGAACATTAGAGACATTTCCTAAATTTGACCTTTGGGAGTAATCAACAGACCATAATTTATAAAAAATACTAATCAAGCAGAGTTAGCGATAATTGCAATTTCTGTACGTTATTAAATAATGTTAATTACCAAAAGGAAACATTGGACTTTATCTACCCTGAGACAGATTTAGAGACTTCTGGTAATGTCATTCTTACCAATTCTGAGGCAAGCTACTGTCACCTTTATTGTTTGCATGTGTGCAACTTAAATCCCTTCTCTGGCCAAACAAAAAAGTATTCTTGCAGCTTCTGCCTGTCAGTGCCGTCCTTTTCTCCCTCTCCCCTATGGGAGTCCTCACATCTAATGCATGTCTATTAGACTGCCCAGGGTAGAAGATGGTTCGAGGACTGGTCTAGCAGCCCCCAGGGGGTGGTGAAAGTGGAGATCAGGTAAGTAAATCCGCTTTACTCCAGTCTTTACTCCAGTCTCCTAGACAAAAATGAGCACTTAATACTTGCAGTGCAGGGGTAGCTCCATTGCAGGGGTACTTTCTTGTTTGCTGGGAGATGTACTTCAAAGAACTAAGAAATTGTCCTAATTATTTGCTTGAAAGCAACTCTTGTACACTTTTTCATGTAATGATATACAACAGGATAATAAGGAAATTATTATTGTTATACAGGATTTATATAGAGCCAACAGTTTGCACATACAATATAAAGAAGACATTACAATCACAATACAATTCAAGACAAGATGGAAAGGAGGGCCCTGCCCCCGAGGGCTTACAATCTAAAAGGGAGGGACAAGTGATACATGAGGAGGTAGCTGTGTGGGGATGAATTGTTTGAGAAAGTGATAGTTCAGTGGTTAGGTTGAGGTGGGGTAGGCTTCCTTGAAGAGATGAGTCTTAAGGGATCACCTAAAGGCAGTCAGAGTGGGAGATAGATGGACAGGCTGGGGTAGAGAGTTGCATAGGATGGGAGAGGCTCTAGTGAAGTCCTGGAGTCGAGCATGGGAGGAGTTGATGAGGGAGCAGGAAAGCAGAAGGTCATTTGAAGAGCGGACGGGGCGGTTAGGGTGATACTTCGAGACAAGGTTTGAGATATATCCGGGGGCAGAGTTGTGGATGGCTTTGTAAGTGGTTGTTAATATTTTGAATTTCATCCTTTGGGCTATTGGAAGCCAGTGCAGGGATTGGCAGAGGGGGATGGGGGATGGAAGCCAGTGGAGGTATTGACAGAGGGGGGTTGCAGACACTGAGCATTTGGTTAGGTGGATGAGTCTAGCAGCTGCATCCATGATAGATTGAAGAAGGGATAGCCTGTGTAGAGGTAAGCCAATGAGGAGGGAGTTGCAATAGTCAAGACGAGATATAACAAGTGAGTGGATGAGTCATTTTGCAGTTTAATTGGTGAGGAATAGTGATGAGCTGAACACCCCCATGTTGGGGGGGGGGGGAGGGGGGGGAATATCATGAGCTCAGTTTTTGAAAGGTTGAGTTTTAAGAGGTTTTGCGACATCCAGACTGAAATGTCAGTTAGTAGATTAGTGACACGCAAGGACCCTGAGGGGGTGAGTTGTGGAGTAGAAAGATATATTTTAATGCCACCGGCATAGAGATGGTATTGGAAGCCATATGTAAAATAAAAAAAACTCCAGTTTAGCAAGTATAATGTATATGGGTTACCATTCTTTCTTCTTGTGCGTCCATTCCATAGCATAAACTATCTTTAGCTAGACTCTGTGTGCCATATAAAATTATCCTCATCCTCCACCAGCACTTAAATCATGATACTGTTTGAGTTTTGCTTGGAGAACTAAAGTTAATTGCTAATGCGTTTGGGCAGACACAATCCTTTTCCGGTTTAAAAATAACTATATATATATATATATATACACAACTTATGTGGATCTGACCTATTTTACCAGCATGCCTAAAATTAACCTTTTCAGTTTTAAGATTTAAGTAGTAATTTAGGTTTTATGTTGGAAGTGGTGGCCTATCCAATTCACACCTCTATCACTTGGTAACTAACCTGCTGGACATACCTATTTTTACCTGACCCATACAAATCGTATACTGAAGATAAGTCATCTTACCTGACTTGGATTCATATTTGGACATCTGTAGCTAACAATGGACATAATTGACATTTGTGAATAAGATTAATATTGGAACTGAAGTGCAAGGGGTTGAAGGTTCTGTAGGGAGGCATAAAAGGTGAATATTGTGTGGCTGAATCAATAGGGGCATAATTATTACCAATATGCCTGACAACTATAGAATTCCTCTCTCTCTCTCTTTGCTCTATGGATGTTACTTCTTCTTGTCAATTCAGGACTATTACTGCTGGATATAAAAAAAAACAGGTGTTGCATCAAAAAATACCTGTAAAAACTATCTGTAAAGTTTATGAAATTCAAATTGGAGTGCTACAGATGTGGTATTTGAGGCAAGCAAAAATGTTAAAGTCAAAAAAACTTTTTTATTATTGGTATTTATATAGCACCATAGGTTTTACACAGCACTTTACACATCAGTCCCTGCCCTTAAAGTAGATTACAACCTAAGGTCCCTATCACACATACTAGGGCCAATTTACAGAGGACCCAATTCAATTGACATAGTTGCATATCTTTGGAATCTGGGAGGAAACTCAGGCAAGCACAGGGAGAACACGTAAACTCCATGCAGATAATTTCTGGGTTGACATTCAAAGCAAGGACCCCAGTGCTGCAGGACAGAAGTGCTATCCACTGAGTCACTGTGCCTTTTACACATGCAAAATATGTGATGCCAGAATGTGGTGTTATTGAAGCTGTCCTTGAGAACTATTCCATAACACCACATACATCTTTAAGATATGTCCATGTGCCCCATGACAGTGCTCAGCTCATCATGCCCTTTGTTTCACAATCCCTTGGCCTTGCTTTAAAAATGGCAAGAATTTATGTTCGAGATTTGACCCCCATGGACTTCAGTGGGGTTTGGATTCAAGTGTGCGATTTTTAGACATTAGGTTTGATGGGTTTGATAAACAGCCTACGAACTGAACATTCGTCCTATTCACTATCTACCCTTTTAATTAAAGTACTAAGGTGTATAATTATTAGGAAACATACAAAAATATAAAGCAAACTTGTAAAAAGTTTTTGAAAAGTACATAAGCATGTAGTAGCTAAATTTAAACTACTGCATGCATAATAACACATAGCAAAGCACCCTTTGCCACCATGGAAATACACATTATAGCAAGCTTTTAACAGACTCCATTTAATGAACAGGGGCCATTACTAGCTGCTGCTTTTTTATATACCTGACAATCAACACTGGATATGACAATTTTGTTGGCTTGATTTGTTTAAAGTGCATTTTCTATTCCAGTCAATATAATAGCCACATCTGCATCTACTTTATAACTGGATTATTTAATGTAACTGATTACCCCTTGACTGAAACAGAAGCTCAAAACAATCTGCTTAGAATGTGCTAGGTTTTATCATATTTAATTATGCCCTCCAATGGTAGGTATTTGTGCAGTTAGCAACTGTTTTTGTCACTATTATTATTCCCTTATAAGGCATCCACATGTTATGCAATTATATATGTAAATAAATATACAATAAATATACAAATTACTGACTCCATGCAAAAATAAATAAAACAGCATGACACATGAGGCAAAGACACCTTGCTTGCACAAGCTTTCAAATGTAATTGGTGGGGACACAGACAAAAGCGATAAGGGAGACAACAGTGACTGTAGGTGATTGGAGCTGGTAACTTGGTAATAAGATGGGAGGACACTGAAGAGACTGACAAAGAAGGACTGCAGATAAGAAGTGGTGGGAAGGACAGCTAAAGATAACCACAAATGGTTCAAATTTAATCTGATTCCTGCTATATCGGCCAAAATTGGAGCCGTGGGTGGCCTGGTGGAAAATGTATAGTGTCCACATTGTTTCATTGTTTATGGTGAATACAGGAATCTATTATATACCGCTGGGTGAACAAAACAAATTTATGGCTAGCTTAATTTTTTGCATTTATGGCAGATTGTAGAGGTGGGAGTCTTGTTAGTGGAAAACCAGACAGGAGGAAACTACAGAAGTCAAGGTGAGATAATATAATTGCATGGGCAAGGCCTTTGGTGGTCTAATAGGAAAGAGTGTGAAAAACATTCCTCTACTTGTCACATGTGCAATTTTAGAATTCTAGTATGATAAGTGGGTTATAGCTGAGGATCAGTATGGTAGGGGCATACTGTAGCCAGGACACGAGTTAATATGGTGTTATAAGGTAGGCAGCACAGTGAGGACAGAAGAGTTTAGAAAGGATTGACATGAGTTACGCATGCTAGTTTGAACATAGTATGTGATTTATACTGCAAATATCTCTATGTAAAAATGTAGATTTTAGGTGAGGTAAGGGAGGGCATGCAATAGAGATGTTAGAAGTTCAAAGGTCATGAGCAGGAAGTGGTAAAGCTAAACTACCAAGAAGGTGCAGTGTCTAGAGAACAGTGTCACACATGAGGCCAGGGAGTTGTGGGGTTCAATATGCCTTGACATAAACCTGATCATTTGGGAGAATTGATTCCTCTATTAAACTTCTCAGCTTTACCACTTAATTTGGTTTGTCACAGACAGTTTACTGCCTATCCCTTTGTTGGTGGCTGACTAGCACAGAAAGGTGGGTGAAGGTCTGGCAGTTGGTGGGTACCTCTGCTAAGTCATATATGTGTGTGTTAAGAAGGTTCTAAAATTGGCAGAATGCAGGAAGGGGTTTTGGCTCATTTTAGGGTACATGATGGCCACTGACTGTGAGTGCCACTGCTGTATGTCTGGTAGACTTGTGCGCCGTAAAAAAATTTGTTCCGTTTCGGAATATCCGTTATTTCGTATTTCGTAATTCGTATCCGAAACTCAATTCGGATTCGTACGAAATACGAATTTTCGTTAGTTTCGGCACATTTTCGGAACTTTACGAACATTCGTTATGATGAAGTTAAAAAGCAAAAATACCTTTGTTAATATTGGAGTCGATGTGGTAGTTGTTTTTTTATCCGAAATACGAATTTCCGTTAACGGATTCCGGATCCGAATTTCGTATTTCGGACTTAAAAAAACCTACCATCAACTCCAATATACATGTACTTTGCTTTTTAACTTCACTATAACGAATGTTCGTAACGGAACGAAAATACGTCAACGGAATTTCGTATTTCCTGCCTGTATTGTAATGCAACTCTCAGCAGCAGAAGAGAAAACCTTTGATTGGTCAACCAAAACGAAATACGAATTCCGGCAACGGATTCCGTATCCGAATTTCGTATTTAAAAAAAAACTACCATCAACTCCAATATAAATGTACTTTGCTTTTTAACTTCACTATAACGAATGTTCGTAATGAAACGAAAATACATCAACGGAATTTCATATTTCCTGCCTGTATTGTAATGCAACTCTCAGCAGCAGAAGAGAAAACCTCTGATTGGTCAACCAAAACGAAATACGAATTCCGTTAACGGATTCCGTATCCGTATTTCGTATTTTAAAAAAACTACCATCAACTACACTATATATGTACTTTGCTTTTTAACTTCAATATAACGAATGTTCGTAACGGAACAAAATTACGTCAATGGAATTTCGTTTTTCCTGCCTGTGTATTGTAATGCTACCCTCAGCAGCAGCGGATCCGTATTTCGGATAAAAAAAAATCTTGTCATGTTGTTCAACCTCATTTACAGGGGTAATATTAGTTCCTGTTTCAAAGAAATTCGGATCCGAAATTCGTTAACGGAATTTCGTATTTCGGATATAATTCGGAAACTGCAATTCGGATTTCGGATGCTTCCGAATTTCAGGAAAATTTGTACGAATTTCGATTCGTAACGAAACAAATCGCACATGTCTAATGTCTGGTCCATGCATGTTAGTGCAACAAAAAGCACTGGTATGGTAAATGCCTTAGGTGACAGGCTTACTATTACAGAAACTTTACGCAAGTGATGGAGGAATATAGGGCAAGTGGTGGTATTAATTGTAAATTATTGATTGTTGATGTATACTATGTAAGGGAATGTGATGTGTGCTTTTACTGGCAATGGAGAACCTCACCTAAACTGATAGGCCTGGGGCTTCTTCCACATTTAACATTGATGGAAAAGAGCTACCAAATGTGGTGAATGGTCCTTGGCATCATCATAGTGCCCTAGGTGAGCAAACTCCAAGAACATTGGTTAGATTTCTATTTGTACAATTAGTTACAGCACACAAAACTCAGGAGTTAAATTTTAAAAATGTATTCAAGTACCCTAACTTTTAACAAAATTGTATCTTATTTGTGTATCACTCGGCAGGAGAGCCTCAAATCATCTCTGAATTGGTGCTGACACTGTCCTTCCTTCTGGAGGGTGGCTACTTTTGTTCCCCATGGTGCCTGAGTGTGTTGTAAAGTAGTCACGACTCCAAGCTCACTCCCGTGATGGACCACAATCTAATTTTTAGTTTACTAAGCTGTATTGAGATTGTAGTCTATCCCGGGATTGAGCTTGGAGGGATAGCTACTTCACACCACACACGGAGAACACGGGAAACAAAAGTAGCCACCCTCCAGAAGGAAGGATAGTGGCAGCATGATTTCAGAGATGATTAGAGGATCTACAGCTGAGTGATGCACAAATAAAGTCCACTATTGTTAATAATTAAGGTACTTGAAGATTTAACTCCCGAGTTTAGTGTCACTTTAAATCCTATGAGCATTATGTTCATACAGACACTAGCAAAATTCATATTTCAAGAAAACAATAGGCTATTGCTTGAAAAATTACAACCAGATTCATTTCTCAAGTAAGAGCTTTATGAGGGGCTTTTGATGAGGTGTGTGTCTGATCCCTCGGGTATTGCATAGTTAATGTCTAATGTCCGTTTTATAGAGCCAGTCAATATTCATGAACAAGAGCTTGCAATCTGTTTAATAGCTTTACAGATAAGGATACTAATTAAATGTAATGCTGGACTTGTGGAACAGCAAAACAGAAAGATCAGTGCATAATGAACAACAAAAAAAGGAGGAAACAGTCATTTCCCAGTGTGCCAGCTGACAATCACAGATATGCCACTTAGAGGCTTTGCCTACACTGCACCGTGGGGTCCTGTCATCTCACTTAATAAAACCACTTAGCTTTCTGGGAGAATGATTGGCTTGTAAACAATGCAAGATACTTCCTGGGAGGAAAATATCACTGACACGTCAAGTATCAACTATGTCTATATTGTAGGCAGTGCAAGATAAGAAGCAACAAAACCTAATGGAGTATCAGTTTATGTTGATCCCTGCTCATAATGTATGTGGGGAAATGAAAAAAGGAAACGTCAGGATTGAAACCACAAAGGACCACATACAATTTCGTTACCCTTCCAGCATCCTCACATATAGGAAGATGGAATGTTTTTCCACTTAATAAAAACAGACAATTACCACCTTCTGTAAAAACACATTATGCAAATATGGTGTAAATCACTAAACGTTGTAATTACACTTGCATTTTGGGACTAGTGTCAATCAGGAAAAAAATAAGCTAAATGCAATTATTTGTCATTTAAGACAAAATTTGTAGAAAAGGCAGAGTAAGTTGGAAGGGGAACTCGATAATGTATCCTGTCAGGTTCACTCATTATGTTAATTCCCAATAATTCCACAGGATATGTTTTGTGTACTATACTGCTCATTAAGACTATTTTAAAGATGCACTTAAGCTATTGCTTTCAGTATATCTTAAGAATTTGTTGTCGTATGCGTCATATTGAGATTTCCCCTCACTTCCTGTCCTGGAGACACAACAAGATGCGAGAGAAAATCAAGAACATTGCCAATGGGACAGGTGTCCCCATTGGAAGATTTCCCCTTAACTCCTGTTTTGGTTACAACTGTAAAGGTCTGTATTGCTTATCCCTTTCAGACTTCAATGGTCACTAGGACAAATGGAGGAGGGTGAATTTCCCCAGTGTGGACGCAAATACCAATTAAAACATGTGCTTTTTAACCCTTCCTACATCATAGTTATACTTAAACATATACCCTTTAATGATATTGATAGTCAGCAACGACTTGGACCTCCATAAAGGTCACATCTAGCCATTGCTACTCTTGCTGGCAAAGAAAGACATGAAGCTCCTGATCTACAAGTGTATTGGCAACACATTACTGAGTGTTTCCTGTGTGCTTCATGTTATATTCCTGCATTAAAAGTTTAATTCTCTATTCAACATCAGCTGAAATGCCTTAAAAAAAGTGTTTCCTGTATTGCTTATAGCAACTAGCCTGATTTCCACTTTTTAGTAGAATAACATTTTGCTAAACACCCATTTCTCTTTTAGGCAACTTTAAAAGTGGCACCCTGTGTTCTGCGTGAGCATGGGTCCCCATTGTCCTGTTTTTCTAGGACAAATTCCCTCTCTGCTCTATAAGGCCATGAAGATTATCTACCCAGTAAAAGACTGGCAAGTAGAAGCCTGTAAAAATGTATAATTTATATTAAACTTAAAGTGACACTAAACTCAGCTGTTAAACCTTAAAAATGCATTCAAGTATCTTAAATATTATCAAAAATGTCTCGTATTTGTGTATCACTCGGCTGTAGATCCTCAAATCATCTCTGAATTGGTGCTGACACTGTCCTTCCTTCTGGAGGGTGGCTACTTTTGTTCTCCATGGTCCCTGTGTGTTTTGTCAAGTAGTTACCACTCCATGCTCGCTCCTGTGATGGACTACAATCTTTATACAAATTAGTAGAATACATGTGAGATTGTAGTCCATCACGGGACAGTGTCAGCACCAATTCAGAGATGATTTGAGGATCTACAGCCGAGTGATACACAAATAAGATACATTTTTGTTAATAGTTAAGGTACTTGAATGTATTTTTAAGGTTTAACTCCTGAGTTTACTGTCACTTTAACTGCAACCTAATTCAGTCTGATGTGCTAAATAGGACTCTGGCATCTTAAATATATTCTTCAAAAGCAGGGTTGTTCTGGTTGTTCTGCCAATGAGAGCAATTGAGGAGGCTCATGTGGCAAAGGGGGGGGGGGGGGGGGCGCTCGGGGTGGTGGCCTCCAA
>NW_017307054.1:46651-54490 GCF_000935625.1 Nanorana parkeri | reverse complement strand
AGGCTGGAGTCTCCATACCAGACACTGCTTTTTTTTTGTACACAGAGGGGCACTGAAATAAAAAAGAATAGCACGGATTCGGGTTTTAAGCACAGACCTCTCACTAATAGTAAACGAATGTGGATTACAAGGATGCATGACAGGGGTGAACTATGTGCTTTGTGTTTCAAATCTTACTAATAGTGCCTCTGAGAAATATAAGAAACTGGCACGTGGTTTAACTCTCCAGCATCTACCAAATTTATGGTGGACAGACCCTATACTGTATATTTCTAGTACTACAGGTACTAGGGATGCAAAAGGCAAGTTGAGTAAAGTCTGTGCTTGCATTTTGTGTAGATCTACCTGGGCCTACATGAGGGTTTGTGGCTGCTTTACTAGATTTGCTAAAACAGATGTATCTGTGCAAACATTCAATTGCGTGAATCCATGGTGCAGCTGAAAGGCACTGTCATGGTACAGAATTATTTCACGCACCATGACAATGTACCAAATTTAGATACCTTTTGAACAACCGCTGGTGAATGTATACACTGTTCACATCATGGTAAATGTGGGTATGCGCAGAAGCTGGTTCACCTCTTTGTTGTAGAGGTCTACAGCAGTTATTCAGTTAAAGGCTATGCTGAAAAGTTTCTAGTTTAAAAATAATGCACCACATTTGCACCGTAAAGACTATATAAACAACAGCAAACTTTATGAAGAACATTACTTCACACCTTTCCAGTTTTGAGCCAATGATCACAAACAGGATCACACAAAGTGTTTCCAAGAACAATGCTTTGTGAGAGTTTCTTTCCATGTATTAGTCGAATGTTCAGGGGTAAATCAGGGGAATGGGCTATTGTACAGTCTTACTTCGCTGTCTCCCTTGCTGTTGTTTTGTTATTCTTTCATCAGGGCAAGTAGCCAAATATGACCGTACAAAGAGAGCTGTAATCCAGCCAACCTAAAATCCATCATAAGAGAGGCAACAATCCTTGTTTTTATGTTGTCTGCTGCCAGAATTAAAATCCTATCCAAAATGCATGTTTTCACCTCTTAATTTGCATCAATCTCTCAACTGCTCAGTATATTAATATTACATGAATTTATTTTCTGTCAGAACCTGCACAATATTGTGCACTTATCTTCTCTGCATGTTACTCAAGCATTTCAAGGATGATAACATGCAAAGTGCACATATATTACAAACATAAGTAAGAAAATGTATACATACAGGCTATATTCCTAAAAAAGAAAATCTTTAAAATGATCTTAGGACAAAGTGCTCAGAGAAAAAAATGTAACCAATAAAATGATATACTGAATCTAGTGAAATGTGACTGCTGATTGGTGGCACTGGATCACCGATATTTCATATAGTGTATCTTATTAATAGGAACATCCCACTTCCTGTTCTTTGAAATGCACTCTCCAACTCCATTCACACTTGTGTCTCTGTGTATTAATACATTATTATTTCAAATTTTTCACGTGTTGTTGCACTTTTATGATGCATTGTAAAGCACTTTTCATGCATTTTCAGGCTTCATGGTTTTTTTTTGCTTTGGTTAATGAAAAAACATATCTGTTCTAACATCCTGAGATCCCTTTCACACTGGTTGATCAGGAGGGGATCCATGCGCGGACATCCGCTGTGGGATCCGCTGTGATAACCGTGTCCATCCCGATTAAAAAACTTAAATGACCAGACTGATGTAAATGGACATGTGTCAGTTTACATCAGATTATCCCCAATCCGGCATGATCAGGTCCATCAAAATGGAACACTGTTCCATTTGTTTTTCTGGACCTGGCCAGAGTCAAGGGTAACTGGGTGTAAATGGACGCTAATTCGTTTACACACAGCTGCTCATGGACTAGCATTGAGCATCCGATTGGGTCAGCCTGAAAAACTCACAGGCGGACCCAATTGTAGAGATCAAGCCCGTGTGAAGGAGACCTTAGGTGTTGTCTTCTTTGCATCTGCTTCCTGCTTGTTGGGTGTTATGCTTACTGAGCAATTTTCAGTTATGTCCACTATGACATGTTATTTGGCAGCAACTGCAATACTGCCCCATTTTTTTTTATAGAATTGTCCCAACCATCATAAGCCTTGTCCCCCTAGGCCCTCTGGTGCTTGCAGGGATCCTTGTAATCATGATCACTGGGATCGCACAGCAATGTTCTTGCCCTCACCAGCCATAGTTATTTACATTAAGCATTGTTTGGCTTACCTGCTCCATCTTCCTTTTCCACATAAGTTAACTCTAATCTTCCTCATTAGCACCTTCCCTCCTTTTTCCCTTAACATTTTTTCTATCTCTGTTTTTTAAAAACCCTTTAAACCTTTTTTATTTATTTTGTTTATTCATTTTTTTGGTGTTTCAAAAACAAAATGTGCAAAATGTAAAAAAGAAACACTTTTAATTAGTTTGTAAATGATTTTGCAATGCTTTGCACCAGAATTGTAATTTTAGCGTCATTATAAACGAGACAAATGATAGAATACAATATATAACTTTTTTCTATAGTAACGCTATTTTTTTTTAAAGCCCAACACTGATCAAATTAGAAAAAAAGTGCATTTGACATTTTTTTAATAGATTGCATAGAATATTACATTATTTTTGTATTATTTGACAATATCACCCTCAAAAAATGTTTTTCATTGTTATAGTAAGTAATGATAAAGTTATTGCTGAATAAACAGAATGATAAAAAAAGGCTCTGTTTAAAAGAGTGGGAGCTGAAGTGGTTAATATTATTTCTTTTAATACTGTAATTGTATCTGACAAATGTAAGTATTAAATATATTGCACTGAAGATATCACTGCAGTTTGAAGGCTTTTATTCTCTCAATGACAGAATTACCCACTGCACGAAGTGTTGGCCAGTATCTCAAAAGGGGGGGATGTATAAAAATCTTCAGCACAAGGAATCGTGCTTGGGAATGTTTTTCTAGAGATTGCGGCAGGAAGGGGTTAAACCATATGAATAAAAAGTAACAAAATATTCCTCCACTGAGTACAGTGTTGTCTTATTCACACTCAACCTTTCTCTTTCAATGATATTATATCACTTTTCTTCTGTAACTGTTCATATTAGTCTTCAAATGTCAAATGAATTTTATGAGGATGTGAGGTGATGTTTCCAGGTTACATATTCGAAGAACCAAGCCTGTGAATTGTGTCTTTAAAGCTGCCCTTTGAAGCAAGTCTACTATTATACATTTCACCTTCATTTTCACCGCACAGCAAAACCTTGTGTCAGGGACGATTTGTTCCTATATATTGACACAGTTGGGCTAATAGGCTTGTGTAATAAAATTGTGATAACAAGAACCTATCTTGCTAGCAAGATTTTACATATACCTCTATATAACACATTATCCTGATTATCTATAAATGACAAAAATTCACATTTCTCTTGCTTCCAACCATGCAAACAGAAGTCCAATTTCAGATATGTGTTCCCAAAATTTCCAACTACTGCTCCGATTATTGTTTCCCTCTTGTGGAAGCTTACATAGCAAGTAACCACTGCCTATGGTAAATTTACAGGCTTGAGTAATAGTGACGGGGCTGTTGACTGTTGGGAGGATGGCAGGTTTGTAGCAAGCATTTAGCATAGTTTATACATTATTCATGGAAGGCGCAAGTGACTCTACAGGCCTAAAGGAAGAGGGATGATGGATGTACATCAGACCTCTCCCTCTTTTCTACCCACTTCCCTATATTGATAATGCCACATTAGTGGGGTTTTTACCTTGCTAGTGAGAAATGGTACCTGAATGATGCCCTTAGGCTGGGTTCACACCTAGGCGCATCGAATATGCGCGTTTGTCGCGTGTTTCGTGCCTCGCGTTTTTACCGCGATCCGCGGTTAAAAAGCAAAACAAATGACAAACGCACTCAACAATTTGTCACCAGCTATACAGTAAGGTGCACACGAAATGGGCTTTGAACAGTAAAACAGTAGAAAGGTATCATGGCACACTCACAAGCCAGCATATAAAACAACTTGTCTCACCACTAAGGTTAATAACAGAGGTTTGGATACACGTCTTCTGCAGAAAATTTGAAAGCCGCACAGCCGCGCCAAGGCACCTCTTATAGTTCGGTCCTAACTCTAAACTATGAGCGTTAGGAAAAAAACGCGTAACAAACGCACGTTTCTGAGGGCTACCTGGCTGTATCCCAATGGATACGCGCGGCAAATACGCCCCAATACGCCCCAAAGAAGCTCCTGTACTCCTTTGGGCGTAGGGTGTTTTGCAGCACGTTCCTACACGCTGAAAAAATGCCCAGGTGGGAACCATGCCCATAGGCAATCATTGGTTTTCACATGTTGAGCGTTTTACAGAGCGTAGGAACGCGCTGTAAAACGCCCAGGTGTGAACAAGGCCTTAGAGGGCTTTGTTTGATTGGGATGTCTGTCCTGAATCTATGGTTAGCATAGGCCTTGAAGTCATGTTATGTTGGGTGCCCACAATGCATCTATGACTGGCACTAGTTTGAGGTATCTGTTGAGTATTATTGTTGGAATAAGTTTCTTGCATTGAAGAACAGTTTTAATGTAATTTTTGGGGGTGTATAAGTGGACAAGTATAGTTCCATGTATGCAGTCAAATTTGAGAAAACCTCACTTTGAGGGTTATTCACAAAGCTGCCAAAGGTAGCCAAGTGAATAACCCAGCTGAAGTGAAGTGAGCCGAACGCTGTTCGGACATTCACTTCTGCTCAGTACGGCTGATTTCAGCCGTACAGCGGCTAAAATCAGCCTTACATTGGCTGCCTTCGGTCAGCCGAACATGCTCTGCATGTTTGGCTGAGCCGAAGTGCAGTAGGAGTTCAACTCAGCCGATCCAACATCTGGATTGGCTGAGCTGAAGCTCCAGCAGCTCACTCGCTGCCGTTCACCCCTATTCTCATAGGGGCTGAACGGCAGTGATTGAATAGCAGAATGCCGCCAGGCGGCATCCGGTTCAGCTATTCTGCTAGGTACCTTTGAGGTACCGAGCAGAATAGAAAGTAAATTAAATACATTTTAAAAAAAGAAAAAAAAAAGTTGAAAATTTGTTTTAAAATGTATGAAAATTAAAAAGAAATTAAACCCGTTTAAAGAAAATGAAAAATAATCAAAAAACGCCGACAAAGATGCTGGCAAAAGAAAAACAATTGGGTGGAGTTAGCAGTGACAGCAAGCTCCACCCAACTGTTTCCTATTGGCCGGCACCTGCTAGAGTCTTCTAGCAGGTCCCGGTCAATGAACAACAACTGGGCGGAGCTGGCCGTGATGTCACGGCGGGCTCCGCCCAGTTGGTATTGGTTAAAGACAGATCAGCGTCCCGAGGTCATTTGGGGGAGCTGATCTGGCATTACAACTGAGCAGAGCTGATCTTGAGATCACAGCTGGTTCCTCCCAGCTGTCATTTGCTGTGTGAACGGCTGGCCTTTGACAGGCCGTTCACCCCGCTTCAGCTGTCACTTCCGCTCAGTTGAGCCAAAGCATATGCTTTTGGCTCGGCTGAGCCACTCGCCCGCCTTCAGCTGCTGTACGGGCTATTGTGACTAGCCCGTACAGCAGCCCTTTGGTTCGACTGAACCGAAGGGCTCTGGCGGCTGAAGAGAGCCAAAGGATCAGCCGAAGCTATGGCTGTATCCTTTAGTGAATAACTGAATAACTGTTTGTTATGCGTTCCTATTCACACAGCATACTGAAAAATAATGTTAAAAATATAGTTCTTACCTTATAGATTTTTTTTTTGAATAAGGGCCTTTGTGCAGGTTCCAGGCTACTCTGAGCAGTTTGAAAATGAAACAAGAGTCAAAATGGACTTCTCATTAACATACAATGCTGCTAAGTGTTTACAACTAATAATGAAATCTACCAGCATAGTACAGACAGGGTTAATTAGAGTAAACATAACTTCCCCAACCCCTCCTTAGCGTTACCTAGGGGAATCTAGGAAAGATTTTTAAGCAAGAATAAAGCAATTTTATATTTTTTTCAACGTTATGTAACATGAATGAGAACATTTCCAAATATAAATTAAGTTTTATACCAATTTGGCTGCAAAAGTGGAAATACTCTTTAAGACATATTGCTATGGCTATGGTCCTCAACAGTCAAGTCTGTTGCATAGAATGTGGCATCCTTTGCAGTATTGTTAGGCTTAATACAAAGGTAGTTTTCATCTTAGATAATGTTCTTACATGTCTTAAGGTGTTAGGGTCCAGAGTACTGTTAGGATCCAGAGCGCCTCCAGGTGGCACTGGAGCTAGCCCTGCAGTTCCAGTGCTCACCTGCGGGTGTCTCCCAGCACTTAGCCATCACCTGGTGCTTCCTGGGAGGGTATTTAAACCCTCCCTGCAGTCAGGATGATGGCTCAGTATTGTTTCCTGATTGTCCTGAAACTTGAACCCTGATTGTTTCCTGTGAGTCCCCAGTTCTGACGCCATTTCCGGTAAACCCTGCTTTCTGTCCAGAGTCCTGTTACCAGTCCTGAACCCTGTTTGTGTCCTGAGCCCGGTTACCCATTTGCAGTCCTAGATACCGCCTGTTGCCATTACCTGCTTGTAGTCTTGTTGATGTTACTTATTTATGTTTGCTTTTTGGTGTTTAGTGTTGCTGTTTATTAAACCGTATATAATACATTTTGCCCGGTGTGGTCATAAGTGTTTGGTCTGCCTGTGTGGGTACGTGCTCAGGTGTGGGGTCACCTGTGCCGGTATCCCTGACATAAGGGGTGTTGAAGTTGCTGTAGTTCTTTTGTGGAACATACCATGTGATTTGTTCTAAATACAGAATGTAATATTTTCTCAAAAAATACAACTTGTATTCTGAAAGGGCTTGTACCTACATATAAGCAGGTAATGATCAATAATAAAGCTTGCTAAAATCATTATATTTTATATAAAGTAGCTGCCTGGGTGTTCTTTTTTTTTTTTCAATAAAGCAAATACAGTTTCAAGTTAAATCAAATAAAGTTGCACTTTAAATGCAGTGCAGACATGGCTTTACCTCCAAGTCTTGCCTTTTGTAAAGCCTTAAGTGGAGTAGTAGCATGGTACCTTGTTACAACTACAACTATTGTTTTGTTTCAGTCCTCTGAATAATGGAAGTTAATCATACTCCGTAAACTATATGTCAGAGCCTAACGTAAAGCAATCATTAATAATGTGTCCGTCCAATAAAAGAAGCTCTCCAAGGGACAGATGATACCGTCTTCTTGGCTGTAACCATCAGAGGCTTCCGGATGGACTTGTTTTATTTTCTGGAAAGCACAACGCAGATTTGGTGGCTCAGATCCAGAAGTTGTTTTTGTGAGGACTTCAAAACCTCCGGCGTGGGAGGCAGGGTATGGAGTTCATCCCTCTCCAAACGGACAACAGCGTGTGCTGAAAAAAATAAAAAACACAATACTTGTTTGGCTTGTTTAGAAATGCAAAATTCCTACTCGGAAATAAATCAGAATGAGATTTGCCTACTGGCAGGCGTTCACTGGGACAGAGCTAGTAGGGTTAGGCTGAACTGTCAGTAGGGATGCACCGATACCGATACAAGCATCGGTATCGGCCGCGATACCGAGTATTTGCATGAGTACTCGTACTCGTGCAAATACTCCAAAACATAAAACGAGTACCTGTGCCGCGTCCGCCATCTTCAGGGATCCGGATCCGCCGCACACAGGACCTCCATCACGTCTTCAATAAAGCAAGATGGCCGCGACCTCCTCTGTCATCTGCTTCATTCTGACCTCTCCCGCTGATTGGCCGATTGGATGATTGACAGGCTTCCTCACCAGTCAGGAGTGACTGGTGAGGAAGCCTGTCATCATCCAATCGGCCAATC